>NW_028142556.1:0-51775 GCF_055691185.1 Crinia signifera
TCATGGCAGGGGGCTTAAGGGTGCCTGGACCCGCCCACTTCCGCTTTGGGGGCCATCAACAGTTGCCAGGGCAACCCTGGGCATGGCAGGGGGCTTAAGGGCGCCTGGACCCGCCCACTTCCGCTTTGGGGCCCAGCAACAGTTGCCAGGGCAACCCTGGGCATGGCAGGGGGCTTAAGGGGGCCTGGAAACGCCCACTTCCGCTTTGGGGGCCAGCAACAGTTGCCAGGGCAACCCTGGGCATGGCAGGGGGCTTAAGGGGGCCTGGACCCGCCCACTTCCGCTTTGGGGGCCAGCAACAGTTGCCAGGGCAACATTGGGCTAGGGCAACATTGGGCATGGCAGGGGGCTTAAGGGCGCCTGGACCCGCCCACTTCCGCTTTGGGGGCCAGCAACAGTTGCCAGGGCAACCCTGGGCATGGCAGGGGGCCTGGACCCGCCCACTTCCGCTTTGGGGGCCAGCAACAGTTGCCAGGGCAACCCTGGGCATGGCAGGGGGCTTAAGGGTGCCTGGACCCGCCCACTTCCGCTTTGGGGCCAGCAACAGTTGCCAGGGCAACCCTGGGCAAGGCAGGGGGCTTAAGGGGGGCTGGACCCGCCAACTTCCGCTTTGGGGGCCAGCAACAGTTGCCAGGGCAACCCTGGGCATGGCAGG
Source organism: Crinia signifera (assembly GCF_055691185.1). Taxonomy (NCBI): domain Eukaryota; kingdom Metazoa; phylum Chordata; class Amphibia; order Anura; family Myobatrachidae; genus Crinia; species Crinia signifera. The sequence goes on from NW_028142556.1 coordinate 656, forward strand.
GGGCTTAAGGGCGCCTGGACCCGCCCACTTCCGCTTTGGGGGCCAGCAACAGTTGCCAGGGCAACCCTGGGCATGGCAGGGGGCTTAAGGGGGCCTGGACCCGCCCACTTCCGCTTTGGGGGCCAGCAACAGTTGCCAGGGCAACCCTGGGCATGGCAGGGGGCTTAAGGGCGACTGGACCCGCCACTTCCGCTTTGGGGGCCAGCAACAGTTGCCAGGGCAACATTGGGCATGGCAGGGGGCTTAAGGGCGCCTGGACCCGCCCACTTCCGCTTTGGGGGCCAGCAACAGTTGCCAGGGCAACCCTGGGCAAGGCAGGGGGCTTAAGGGCGCCTGGACCCGCCCACTTCCGCTTTGGGGGCCAGCAACAGTTGCCAGGGCAACCCTGGGCATGGCAGGGGGCCTGGACCCGCCCACTTCCGCTTTGGGGGCCAGCAACAGTTGCCAGGGCAACCCTGGGCATGGCAGGGGGCTTAAGGGGGCCTGGACCCGCCCACTTCCGCTTTGGGGCCAGCAACAGTTGCCAGGGCAACCCTGGCAAGGCAGGGGGCTTAAGGGGGGCTGGACCCGCCAACTTCCGCTTTGGGGGCCAGCAACAGTTGCCAGGGCAACCCTGGGCATGGCAGGGGGCTTAAGGGCGCCTGGACCCGCCCACTTCCGCTTTGGGGGCCAGCAACAGTTGCCAGGGCAACCCTGGACATGGCAGGGGGCCTGGACCCGCCCACTTCAGCTTTGGGGGCCAGCAACAGTTGCCAGGGCAACCCTGGGCATGGCAGGGGGCTTAAGGGGGCATGTACCCGCCCACTTCCGCTTTGGGGCCAGCAACAGTTGCCAGGGCAACCCTGGGCAAGGCAGGGGCTTAAGGGGGGCTGGACCCGCCAACTTCCGCTTTGGGGGCCAGCAACAGTTGCCAGGGCAACCCTGGGCATGGCAGGGGGCTTAAGGGCGCCTGGACCCGCCCACTTCCGCTTTGGGGGCCAGCAACAGTTGCCAGGGCAACCCTGGGCATGGCAGGGGGCTTAAGGGGGCCTGGACCCGCCCACTTCCGCTTTGGGGGCCAGCAACAGTTGCCAGGGCAACCCTGGGTATGGCAGGGGGCTTAAGGGCGCCTGGACCCGCCCACTTCCGCTTTGGGGGCCAGCAACAGTTGCCAGGGCAACCCTGGGCATGGCAGGGGGCTTATGGGGGCCAGGACCCGCCCACTTCCGCTTTGGGGGCCAGCAGCAGTTGCCAGGGCAACCCTGGGCATGGCAGGGGGCTTAAGGGGGCCAGGACCCGCCCACTTCCGCTTTGGGGGCCAGCAGCAGTTGCTAGGGCAACCCTGGGCATGGCAGGGGGCTTAAGGGGGCCTGGACCCGCCCACTTCCGCTTTGGGGGCCAGCAACAGTTGCCAGGGCAACCCTGGGCATGGCAGGGGGCTTAAGGGGGCCTGGAAACGCCCACTTCCGCTTTGGGGGCCAGCAACAGTTGCCAGGGCAACCCTGGGCATGGCAGGGGGCTTAAGGGGGCCTGGACCCGCCCACTTCCGCTTTGGGGGCCAGCAACAGTTGCCAGGGCAACATTGGGCATGGCAGGGGGCTTAAGGGCGCCTGGACCCGCCCACTTCCGCTTTGGGGGCCAGCAACAGTTGCCAGGGCAACCCTGGGCATGGCAGGGGGCCTGGACCCGCCCACTTCCGCTTTGGGGGCCAGCAACAGTTGCCAGGGCAACCCTGGGCATGGCAGGGGGCTTAAGGGTGCCTGGACCCGCCCACTTCCGCTTTGGGGGCCAGCAGCAGTTGCCAGGGCAACCCTGGGCATGGCAGGGGGCTTAAGGGGGCCTGGACCCGCCCACTTCCGCTTTGGCGGCCAGCAGCAGTTGCCAGGGCAACCCTGGGCATGGCAGGGGGCTTAAGGGGGCCAGGACCCGCCCACTTCCGCTTTGGGGGCCAGCAGCAGTTGCCAGGGCAACCCTGGGCATGGCAGGGGGCTTAAGGGGGCCTGGACCCGCCCACTTCCGCTTTGGGGGCCAGCAGCAGTTGCCAGGGCAACCCTGGGCATGGCAGGGGGCTTAAGGGGGCCTGGACCCTCCCACTTCCGCTTTGGGGGCCAGCAGCAGTTGCCAGAGCAACCCTGGGCAAGGCAGGGGGCTTAAGGGGGCCTGGACCCTCCCACTTCCGCTTTGGGGGCCAGCAGCAGTTGCCAGAGCAACCCTGGGCAAGGCAGGGGGCTTAAGGGGGCCTGGACCCGCCCACTTCCGCTTTGGGGGCCAGCAACAGTTGCCAGGGCAACCCTGGGCATGTCAGGGGGCTTAAGGGGGCCAGGACCCGCCCACTTCCGCTTTGGGGGCCAGCAACAGTTGCCAGGGCAACCCTGGGCATGGCAAGGGGCTTAAGGGGGCCTGGACCCGCCCACTTCCGCTTTGGGGGCCAGCAACAGTTGCCAGGGCAACCCTGGGCATGGCAGGGGGCTTAAGGGGGCCTGGACCCGCCCACTTCCACTTTGGGGGCCAGCAGCAGTTGCCAGGGCAACCCTGGGCATGGCAGGGGGCTTAAGGGCGCCTGGACCCGCCCACTTCCGCTTTGGGGGCCAGCAGCAGTTGCCAGGGCAACCCTGGGCATGGAAGGGGGCTTAAGGGCGCCTGGACCCGCCCACTTCCGCTTTGGGGGCCAGCAACAGTTGCCAGGGCAACCCTGGGCATGGCAGGGGGCTTAAGGGCGCCTGGACCCGCCCACTTCCGCTTTGGGGGCCAGCAACAGTTGCCAGGGCAACCCTGGGCATGGCAGGGGGCTTAAGGGCGCCTGGACCCGCCCACTTCCGCTTTGGGGGCCAGCAACAGTTGCCAGGGCAACCCTGGGCATGGCAGGGGGCTTAAGGGGGCCTGGAAACGCCCACTTCCGCTTTGGGGGCCAGCAACAGTTGCCAGGGCAACCCTGGGCATGGCAGGGGGCTTAAGGGGGCCTGGACCCGCCCACTTCCGCTTTGGGGGCCAGCAACAGTTGCCAGGGCAACCCTGGGCATGGCAGGGGGCTTAAGGGCGCCTGGATCCGCCCACTTCCGCTTTGGGGGCCAGCAACAGTTGCCAGGGCAACCCTGGGCATGGCAGGGGGCTTAAGGGCGCCTGGACCCTCCCATTTCCGCTTTGGGGGCCAGCAGCAGTTGCCAGAGCAACCCTGGGCAAGGCAGGGGGCTTAAGGGGGCCTGGACCCGCCCACTTCCGCTTTGGGGGCCAGCAACAGTTGCCATGGCAACCCTGGGCATGTCAGGGGGCTTAAGGGGGCCAGGACCCGCCCACTTCCGCTTTGGGGGCCAGCAACAGTTGCCAGGGCAACCCTGGGCATGGCAAGGGGCTTAAGGGGGCCTGGACCCGCCCACTTCCGCTTTGGGGGCCAGCAACAGTTGCCAGGGCAACCCTGGGCATGGCAGGGGGCTTAAGGGGGCCTGGACCCGCCCACTTCCGCTTTGGGGGCCAGCAGCAGTTGCCAGGGCAACCCTGGGCATGGCAGGGGGCTTAAGGGCGCCTGGACCCGCCCACTTCCGCTTTGGGGGCCAGCAGCAGTTGCCAGGGCAACCCTGGGCATGGCAGGGGGCTTATGGGGGCCAGGACCCGCCCACTTCCGCTTTGGGGGCCAGCAGCAGTTGCCAGGGCAACCCTGGGCATGGCAGGGGGCTTAAGGGGGCCTGGACCCGCCCACTTCCGCTTTGGGGGCCAGCAGCAGTTGCCAGAGCAACCCTGGGCAAGGCAGGGGGCTTAAGGGGGCCTGGACCCGCCCACTTCCGCTTTGGGGGCCAGCAACAGTTGCCATGGCAACCCTGGGCATGTCAGGGGGCTTAAGGGGGCCAGGACCCGCCCACTTCCGCTTTGGGGGCCAGCAACAGTTGCCAGGGCAACCCTGGGCATGGCAAGGGGCTTAAGGGGGCCTGGACCCGCCCACTTCCGCTTTGGGGGCCAGCAACAGTTGCCAGGGCAACCCTGGGCATGGCAGGGGGCTTAAGGGGGCCTGGACCCGCCCACTTCCGCTTTGGGGGCCAGCAGCAGTTGCCAGGGCAACCCTGGGCATGGCAGGGGGCTTAAGGGCGCCTGGACCCGCCCACTTCCGCTTTGGGGGCCAGCAGCAGTTGCCAGGGCAACCCTGGGCATGGCAGGGGGCTTATGGGGGCCAGGACCCGCCCACTTCCGCTTTGGGGGCCAGCAGCAGTTGCCAGGGCAACCCTGGGCATGGCAGGGGGCTTAAGGGGGCCTGGACCCGCCCACTTCCGCTTTGGGGGCCAGCAACAGTTGCCAGGGCAACCCTGGGCATGGCAGGGGGCTTAAGGGGGCCTGGACCCGCCCACTTCCGCTTTGGGGGCCAGCAACAGTTGCCAGGGCAACCCTGGGCATGGCAGGGGGCTTAAGGGTGCCTGGACCCGCCCACTTCCGCTTTGGGGGCCATCAACAGTTGCCAGGGCAACCCTGGGCATGGCAGGGGGCTTAAGGGCGCCTGGACCCGCCCACTTCCGCTTTGGGGCCCAGCAACAGTTGCCAGGGCAACCCTGGGCATGGCAGGGGGCTTAAGGGGGCCTGGAAACGCCCACTTCCGCTTTGGGGGCCAGCAACAGTTGCCAGGGCAACCCTGGGCATGGCAGGGGGCTTAAGGGGGCCTGGACCCGCCCACTTCCGCTTTGGGGGCCAGCAACAGTTGCCAGGGCAACATTGGGCATGGCAGGGGGCTTAAGGGCGCCTGGACCCGCCCACTTCCGCTTTGGGGGCCAGCAACAGTTGCCAGGGCAACCCTGGGCATGGCAGGGGGCCTGGACCCGCCCACTTCCGCTTTGGGGGCCAGCAACAGTTGCCAGGGCAACCCTGGGCATGGCAGGGGGCTTAAGGGTGCCTGGACCCGCCCACTTCCGCTTTGGGGCCAGCAACAGTTGCCAGGGCAACCCTGGGCAAGGCAGGGGGCTTAAGGGGGGCTGGACCCGCCAACTTCCGCTTTGGGGGCCAGCAACAGTTGCCAGGGCAACCCTGGGCATGGCAGGGGGCTTAAGGGCGCCTGGACCCGCCCACTTCCGCTTTGGGGGCCAGCAACAGTTGCCAGGGCAACCCTGGGCATGGCAGGGGGCTTAAGGGGGCCTGGACCCGCCCACTTCCGCTTTGGGGGCCAGCAACAGTTGCCAGGGCAACCTGGGCATGGCAGGGGGCTTAAGGGCGACTGGACCCGCCCACTTCCGCTTTGGGGGCCAGCAACAGTTGCCAGGGCAACATTGGGCATGGCAGGGGGCTTAAGGCGCGCCTGGACCCGCCCACTTCCGCTTTGGGGGCCAGCAACAGTTGCCAGGGCAACCCTGGGCAAGGCAGGGGGCTTAAGGGCGCCTGGACCCGCCCACTTCCGCTTTGGGGGCCAGCAACAGTTGCCAGGGCAACCCTGGGCATGGCAGGGGGCCTGGACCCGCCCACTTCCGCTTTGGGGCCAGCAACAGTTGCCAGGGCAACCCTGGGCAAGGCAGGGGGCTTAAGGGGGGCTGGACCCGCCAACTTCCGCTTTGGGGGCCAGCAACAGTTGCCAGGGCAACCCTGGGCATGGCAGGGGGCTTAAGGGCGCCTGGACCCGCCCACTTCCGCTTTGGGGGCCAGCAACAGTTGCCAGGGCAACCCTGGACATGGCAGGGGGCCTGGACCCGCCCACTTCCGCTTTGGGGGCCAGCAACAGTTGCCAGGGCAACCCTGGGCATGGCAGGGGGCTTAAGGGGGCATGTACCCGCCCACTTCCGCTTTGGGGCCAGCAACAGTTGCCAGGGCAACCCTGGGCAAGGCAGGGGGCTTAAGGGGGGCTGGACCCGCCAACTTCCGCTTTGGGGGCCAGCAACAGTTGCCAGGGCAACCCTGGGCATGGCAGGGGGCTTAAGGGCGCCTGGACCCGCCCACTTCCGCTTTGGGGGCCAGCAACAGTTGCCAGGGCAACCCTGGGCATGGCAGGGGGCTTAAGGGGGCCTGGACCCGCCCACTTCCGCTTTGGGGGCCAGCAACAGTTGCCAGGGCAACCCTGGGTATGGCAGGGGGCTTAAGGGCGCCTGGACCCGCCCACTTCCGCTTTGGGGGCCAGCAACAGTTGCCAGGGCAACCCTGGGCATGGCAGGGGGCTTATGGGGGCCAGGACCCGCCCACTTCCGCTTTGGGGGCCAGCAGCAGTTGCCAGGGCAACCCTGGGCATGGCAGGGGGCTTAAGGGGGCCTGGACCCGCCCACTTCCGCTTTGGGGGCCAGCAACAGTTGCCAGGGCAACCCTGGGTATGGCAGGGGGCTTAAGGGGGCCTGGACCCGCCCACTTCCGCTTTGGGGGCCAGCAACAGTTGCCAGGGCAACCCTGGGCATGGCAGGGGGCTTAAGGGGGCCTGGACCCGCCCACTTCCGCTTTGGGGGCCAGCAGCAGTTGCCAGGGCAACCCTGGGCATGGCAGGGGGCTTAAGGGCGCCTGGACCCGCCCACTTCCGCTTTGGGGGCCAGCAGCAGTTGCCAGGGCAACCCTGGGCATGGCAGGGGGCTTATGGGGGCCAGGACCCGCCCACTTCCGCTTTGGGGGCCAGCAGCAGTTGCCAGGGCAACCCTGGGCATGGCAGGGGGCTTAAGGGGGCCTGGACCCGCCCACTTCCGCTTTGGGGGCCAGCAACAGTTGCCAGGGCAACCCTGGGCATGGCAGGGGGCTTAAGGGGGCCTGGACCCGCCCACTTCCGCTTTGGGGGCCAGCAACAGTTGCCAGGGCAACCCTGGGCATGGCAGGGGGCTTAAGGGTGCCTGGACCCGCCCACTTCCGCTTTGGGGGCCATCAACAGTTGCCAGGGCAACCCTGGGCATGGCAGGGGGCTTAAGGGCGCCTGGACCCGCCCACTTCCGCTTTGGGGCCCAGCAACAGTTGCCAGGGCAACCCTGGGCATGGCAGGGGGCTTAAGGGGGCCTGGAAACGCCCACTTCCGCTTTGGGGGCCAGCAACAGTTGCCAGGGCAACCCTGGGCATGGCAGGGGGCTTAAGGGGGCCTGGACCCGCCCACTTCCGCTTTGGGGGCCAGCAACAGTTGCCAGGGCAACATTGGGCATGGCAGGGGGCTTAAGGGCGCCTGGACCCGCCCACTTCCGCTTTGGGGGCCAGCAACAGTTGCCAGGGCAACCCTGGGCATGGCAGGGGGCCTGGACCCGCCCACTTCCGCTTTGGGGGCCAGCAACAGTTGCCAGGGCAACCCTGGGCATGGCAGGGGGCTTAAGGGTGCCTGGACCCGCCCACTTCCGCTTTGGGGCCAGCAACAGTTGCCAGGGCAACCCTGGGCAAGGCAGGGGGCTTAAGGGGGGCTGGACCCGCCAACTTCCGCTTTGGGGGCCAGCAACAGTTGCCAGGGCAACCCTGGGCATGGCAGGGGGCTTAAGGGCGCCTGGACCCGCCCACTTCCGCTTTGGGGGCCAGCAACAGTTGCCAGGGCAACCCTGGGCATGGCAGGGGGCTTAAGGGGGCCTGGACCCGCCCACTTCCGCTTTGGGGGCCAGCAACAGTTGCCAGGGCAACCCTGGGCATGGCAGGGGGCTTAAGGGCGACTGGACCCGCCCACTTCCGCTTTGGGGGCCAGCAACAGTTGCCAGGGCAACATTGGGCATGGCAGGGGGCTTAAGGGCGCCTGGACCCGCCCACTTCCGCTTTGGGGGCCAGCAACAGTTGCCAGGGCAACCCTGGGCAAGGCAGGGGGCTTAAGGGCGCCTGGACCCGCCCACTTCCGCTTTGGGGGCCAGCAACAGTTGCCAGGGCAACCCTGGGCATGGCAGGGGCCTGGACCCGCCCACTTCCGCTTTGGGGCCAGCAACAGTTGCCAGGGCAACCCTGGGCAAGGCAGGGGGCTTAAGGGGGGCTGGACCCGCCAACTTCCGCTTTGGGGGCCAGCAACAGTTGCCAGGGCAACCCTGGGCATGGCAGGGGGCTTAAGGGCGCCTGGACCCGCCCACTTCCGCTTTGGGGGCCAGCAACAGTTGCCAGGGCAACCCTGGACATGGCAGGGGGCCTGGACCCGCCCACTTCCGCTTTAGGGGCCAGCAACAGTTGCCAGGGCAACCCTGGGCATGGCAGGGGGCTTAAGGGGGCATGTACCCGCCCACTTCCGCTTTGGGGCCAGCAACAGTTGCCAGGGCAACCCTGGGCAAGGCAGGGGGCTTAAGGGGGCTGGACCCGCCAACTTCCGCTTTGGGGGCCAGCAACAGTTGCCAGGGCAACCCTGGGCATGGCAGGGGGCTTAAGGGCGCCTGGACCCGCCCACTTCCGCTTTGGGGGCCAGCAACAGTTGCCAGGGCAACCCTGGGCATGGCAGGGGGCTTAAGGGGGCCTGGACCCGCCCACTTCCGCTTTGGGGGCCAGCAACAGTTGCCAGGGCAACCCTGGGTATGGCAGGGGGCTTAAGGGCGCCTGGACCCGCCCACTTCCGCTTTGGGGGCCAGCAACAGTTGCCAGGGCAACCCTGGGCATGGCAGGGGGCTTAAGGGGGCCTGGACCCGCCCACTTCCACTTTGGGGGCCAGCAACAGTTGCCAGGGCAACATTGGGCATGGCAGGGGGCTTAAGGGCGCCTGGACCCGCCCACTTCCGCTTTGGGGGCCAGCAACAGTTGCCAGGGCAACCCTGGGCATGGCAGGGGGCCTGGACCCGCCCACTTCCGCTTTGGGGGCCAGCAACAGTTGCCAGGGCAACCCTGGGCATGGCAGGGGGCTTAAGGGTGCCTGGACCCGCCCACTTCCGCTTTGGGGCCAGCAACAGTTGCCAGGGCAACCCTGGGCAAGGCAGGGGGCTTAAGGGGGGCTGGACCCGCCAACTTCCGCTTTGGGGGCCAGCAACAGTTGCCAGGGCAACCCTGGGCATGGCAGGGGGCTTAAGGGCGCCTGGACCCGCCCACTTCCGCTTTGGGGGCCAGCAACAGTTGCCAGGGCAACCCTGGGCATGGCAGGGGGCTTAAGGGGGCCTGGACCCGCCCACTTCCGCTTTGGGGGCCAGCAACAGTTGCCAGGGCAACCCTGGGTATGGCAGGGGGCTTAAGGGCGCCTGGACCCGCCCACTTCCGCTTTGGGGGCCAGCAACAGTTGCCAGGGCAACCCTGGGCATGGCAGGGGGCTTATGGGGGCCAGGACCCGCCCACTTCCGCTTTGGGGGCCAGCAGCAGTTGCCAGGGCAACCCTGGGCATGGCAGGGGGCTTAAGGGGGCCAGGACCCGCCCACTTCCGCTTTGGGGGCCAGCAGCAGTTGCTAGGGCAACCCTGGGCATGGCAGGGGGCTTAAGGGGGCCTGGACCCGCCCACTTCCGCTTTGGGGGCCAGCAACAGTTGCAAGGGCAACCCTGGGCATGGCAGGGGGCTTAAGGGGGCCTGGAAACGCCCACTTCCGCTTTGGGGGCCAGCAACAGTTGCCAGGGCAACCCTGGGCATGGCAGGGGGCTTAAGGGGGCCTGGACCCGCCCACTTCCGCTTTGGGGGCCAGCAACAGTTGCCAGGGCAACATTGGGCATGGCAGGGGGCTTAAGGGCGCCTGGACCCGCCCACTTCCGCTTTGGGGGCCAGCAACAGTTGCCAGGGCAACCCTGGGCATGGCAGGGGGCCTGGACCCGCCCACTTCCGCTTTGGGGGCCAGCAACAGTTGCCAGGGCAACCCTGGGCATGGCAGGGGGCTTAAGGGTGCCTGGACCCGCCCACTTCCGCTTTGGGGGCCAGCAGCAGTTGCCAGGGCAACCCTTGGCATGGCAGGGGGCTTAAGGGGGCCTGGACCCGCCCACTTCCGCTTTGGCGGCCAGCAGCAGTTGCCAGGGCAACCCTGGGCATGGCAGGGGGCTTAAGGGGGCCAGGACCCGCCCACTTCCGCTTTGGGGGCCAGCAGCAGTTGCCAGGGCAACCCTGGGCATGGCAGGGGGCTTAAGGGCGCCTGGACCCGCCCACTTCCGCTTTGGGGGCCAGCAGCAGTTGCCAGGGCAACCCTGGGCATGGAAGGGGGCTTAAGGGCGCCTGGACCCGCCCACTTCCGCTTTGGGGGCCAGCAACAGTTGCCAGGGCAACCCTGGGCATGGCAGGGGGCTTAAGGGGGCCTGGACCCGCCCACTTCCGCTTTGGGGGCCAGCAACAGTTGCCAGGGCAACCCTGGGCATGGCAGGGGGCTTAAGGGCGCCTGGACCCGCCCACTTCCGCTTTGGGGGCCAGCAGCAGTTGCCAGGGCAACCCTGGGCATGGCAGGGGGCTTAAGGGGGCCAGGACCCGCCCACTTCCGCTTTGGGGGCCAGCAGCAGTTGCTAGGGCAACCCTGGGCATGGCAGGGGGCTTAAGGGGGCCTGGACCCGCCCACTTCCGCTTTGGGGGCCAGCAGCAGTTGCCAGGGCAACCCTGGGCATGGCAGGGGGCCTGGACCCGCCCACTTCCGCTTTGGGGGCCAGCAGCAGTTGCCAGAGCTACCCTGGGCAAGGCAGGGGGCTTAAGGGGGCCTGGACCCGCCCACTTTCGCTTTGGGGGCCAGCAACAGTTGCCAGGGCAACCCTGGGCATGGCAGGGGGCTTAAGGGGGCCAGGACCCGCCCACTTCCGCTTTGGGGGCCAGCAACAGTTGACAGGGCAACCCTGGGCATGGCAGGGGGCTTAAGGGGGCCAGGACCCGCCCACTTCCGCTTTGGGGACCAGCAACAGTTGCCAGGGCAACCCTGGGCATGGCAGGGGGCTTAAGGGGGCCTGGACCCGCTCACTTCCGCTTTGGGGGCCAGCAACAGTTGCCAGGGCAACACTGGGCATGGCAGGGGGCTTAACGGGGCCTGGACCCGCCCACTTCCGCTTTGGGGGCCAGCAACAGTTGCCAGGGCAACCCTGGGCATGGCAGGGGGCTTAAGGGGGCCAGGACCCGCCCATTTCCGCTTTGGGGGCCAGCAACAGTTGCCAGGGCAACCCTGGGCATGGCAGGGGGCTTAAGGGCGCCTGGACCCGCCCACTTCCGCTTTGGGGGCCAGCAACAGTTGCCAGGGCAACCCTGGGCATGGCAGGGGGCTTAAGGGGGCCAGGACCCGCCCACTTCCGCTTTGGGGGCCAGCAGCAGTTGCCAGGGCAACCCTGGGCATGGCAGGGGGCTTAAGGGGGCCTGGACCCGCCCACTTCCGCTTTGGGGGCCAGCAGCAGTTGCCAGGGCAACCCTGGGCATGGCAGGGGGCCTGGACCCGCCCACTTCCGCTTTGGGGGCCAGCAGCAGTTGCCAGGGCAACCCTGGGCATGGCAGGGGGCTTAAGGGCGCCTGGATCCGCCCACTTCCGCTTTGGGGGCCAGCAACAGTTGCCAGGGCAACCCTGGGCATGGCAGGGGGCTTAAGGGCGCCTGGACCCTCCCATTTCCGCTTTGGGGGCCAGCAGCAGTTGCCAGAGCAACCCTGGGCAAGGCAGGGGGCTTAAGGGGGCCTGGACCCGCCCACTTCCGCTTTGGGGGCCAGCAACAGTTGCCATGGCAACCCTGGGCATGTCAGGGGGCTTAAGGGGGCCAGGACCCGCCCACTTCCGCTTTGGGGGCCAGCAACAGTTGCCAGGGCAACCCTGGGCATGGCAAGGGGCTTAAGGGGGCCTGGACCCGCCCACTTCCGCTTTGGGGGCCAGCAACAGTTGCCAGGGCAACCCTGGGCATGGCAGGGGGCTTAAGGGGGCCTGGACCCGCCCACTTCCGCTTTGGGGGCCAGCAGCAGTTGCCAGGGCAACCCTGGGCATGGCAGGGGGCTTAAGGGCGCCTGGACCCGCCCACTTCCGCTTTGGGGGCCAGCAGCAGTTGCCAGGGCAACCCTGGGCATGGCAGGGGGCTTATGGGGGCCAGGACCCGCCCACTTCCGCTTTGGGGGCCAGCAGCAGTTGCCAGGGCAACCCTGGGCATGGCAGGGGGCTTAAGGGGGCCTGGACCCGCCCACTTCCGCTTTGGGGGCCAGCAACAGTTGCCAGGGCAACCCTGGGCATGGCAGGGGGCTTAAGGGGGCCTGGACCCGCCCACTTCCGCTTTGGGGGCCAGCAACAGTTGCCAGGGCAACCCTGGGCATGGCAGGGGGCTTAAGGGTGCCTGGACCCGCCCACTTCCGCTTTGGGGGCCATCAACAGTTGCCAGGGCAACCCTGGGCATGGCAGGGGGCTTAAGGGCGCCTGGACCCGCCCACTTCCGCTTTGGGGCCCAGCAACAGTTGCCAGGGCAACCCTGGGCATGGCAGGGGGCTTAAGGGGGCCTGGAAACGCCCACTTCCGCTTTGGGGGCCAGCAACAGTTGCCAGGGCAACCCTGGGCATGGCAGGGGGCTTAAGGGGGCCTGGACCCGCCCACTTCCGCTTTGGGGGCCAGCAACAGTTGCCAGGGCAACATTGGGCATGGCAGGGGGCTTAAGGGCGCCTGGACCCGCCCACTTCCGCTTTGGGGGCCAGCAACAGTTGCCAGGGCAACCCTGGGCATGGCAGGGGGCCTGGACCCGCCCACTTCCGCTTTGGGGGCCAGCAACAGTTGCCAGGGCAACCCTGGGCATGGCAGGGGGCTTAAGGGTGCCTGGACCCGCCCACTTCCGCTTTGGGGCCAGCAACAGTTGCCAGGGCAACCCTGGGCAAGGCAGGGGGCTTAAGGGGGGCTGGACCCGCCAACTTCCGCTTTGGGGGCCAGCAACAGTTGCCAGGGCAACCCTGGGCATGGCAGGGGGCTTAAGGGCGCCTGGACCCGCCCACTTCCGCTTTGGGGGCCAGCAACAGTTGCCAGGGCAACCCTGGGCATGGCAGGGGGCTTAAGGGGGCCTGGACCCGCCCACTTCCGCTTTGGGGGCCAGCAACAGTTGCCAGGGCAACCCTGGGCATGGCAGGGGGCTTAAGGGCGACTGGACCCGCCCACTTCCGCTTTGGGGGCCAGCAACAGTTGCCAGGGCAACATTGGGCATGGCAGGGGGCTTAAGGGCGCCTGGACCCGCCCACTTCCGCTTTGGGGGCCAGCAACAGTTGCCAGGGCAACCCTGGGCAAGGCAGGGGGCTTAAGGGCGCCTGGACCCGCCCACTTCCGCTTTGGGGGCCAGCAACAGTTGCCAGGGCAACCCTGGGCATGGCAGGGGGCCTGGACCCGCCCACTTCCGCTTTGGGGCCAGCAACAGTTGCCAGGGCAACCCTGGGCAAGGCAGGGGGCTTAAGGGGGGCTGGACCCGCCAACTTCCGCTTTGGGGGCCAGCAACAGTTGCCAGGGCAACCTTGGGCATGGCAGGGGGCTTAAGGGCGCCTGGACCCGCCCACTTCCGCTTTGGGGGCCAGCAACAGTTGCCAGGGCAACCCTGGACATGGCAGGGGGCCTGGACCCGCCCACTTCCGCTTTGGGGGCCAGCAACAGTTGCCAGGGCAACCCTGGGCATGGCAGGGGGCTTAAGGGGGCATGTACCCGCCCACTTCCGCTTTGGGGCCAGCAACAGTTGCCAGGGCAACCCTGGGCAAGGCAGGGGGCTTAAGGGGGGCTGGACCCGCCAACTTCCGCTTTGGGGGCCAGCAACAGTTGCCAGGGCAACCCTGGGCATGGCAGGGGGCTTAAGGGCGCCTGGACCCGCCCACTTCCGCTTTGGGGGCCAGCAACAGTTGCCAGGGCAACCCTGGGCATGGCAGGGGGCTTAAGGGGGCCTGGACCCGCCCACTTCCGCTTTGGGGGCCAGCAACAGTTGCCAGGGCAACCCTGGGTATGGCAGGGGGCTTAAGGGCGCCTGGACCCGCCCACTTCCGCTTTGGGGGCCAGCAACAGTTGCCAGGGCAACCCTGGGCATGGCAGGGGGCTTATGGGGGCCAGGACCCGCCCACTTCCGCTTTGGGGGCCAGCAGCAGTTGCCAGGGCAACCCTGGGCATGGCAGGGGGCTTAAGGGGGCCAGGACCCGCCCACTTCCGCTTTGGGGGCCAGCAGCAGTTGCTAGGGCAACCCTGGGCATGGCAGGGGGCTTAAGGGGGCCTGGACCCGCCCACTTCCGCTTTGGGGGCCAGCAACAGTTGCAAGGGCAACCCTGGGCATGGCAGGGGGCTTAAGGGGGCCTGGAAACGCCCACTTCCGCTTTGGGGGCCAGCAACAGTTGCCAGGGCAACCCTGGGCATGGCAGGGGGCTTAAGGGGGCCTGGACCCGCCCACTTCCGCTTTGGGGGCCAGCAACAGTTGCCAGGGCAACATTGGGCATGGCAGGGGGCTTAAGGGCGCCTGGACCCGCCCACTTCCGCTTTGGGGGCCAGCAACAGTTGCCAGGGCAACCCTGGGCATGGCAGGGGGCCTGGACCCGCCCACTTCCGCTTTGGGGGCCAGCAACAGTTGCCAGGGCAACCCTGGGCATGGCAGGGGGCTTAAGGGTGCCTGGACCCGCCCACTTCCGCTTTGGGGGCCAGCAGCAGTTGCCAGGGCAACCCTGGGCATGGCAGGGGGCTTAAGGGGGCCTGGACCCGCCCACTTCCGCTTTGGCGGCCAGCAGCAGTTGCCAGGGCAACCCTGGGCATGGCAGGGGGCTTAAGGGGGCCAGGACCCGCCCACTTCCGCTTTGGGGGCCAGCAGCAGTTGCCAGGGCAACCCTGGGCATGGCAGGGGGCTTAAGGGGGCCTGGACCCGCCCACTTCCGCTTTGGGGGCCAGCAGCAGTTGCCAGGGCAACCCTGGGCATGGCAGGGGGCTTAAGGGGGCCTGGACCCTCCCACTTCCGCTTTGGGGGCCAGCAGCAGTTGCCAGAGCAACCCTGGGCAAGGCAGGGGGCTTAAGGGGGCCTGGACCCTCCCACTTCCGCTTTGGGGGCCAGCAGCAGTTGCCAGAGCAACCCTGGGCAAGGCAGGGGGCTTAAGGGGGCCTGGACCCGCCCACTTCCGCTTTGGGGGCCAGCAACAGTTGCCAGGGCAACCCTGGGCATGGCAGGGGGCTTAAGGGGGCCTGGACCCGCCCACTTCCGCTTTGGGGGCCAGCAACAGTTGCCAGGGCAACCCTGGGCATGGCAGGGGGCTTAAGGGTGCCTGGACCCGCCCACTTCCGCTTTGGGGGCCATCAACAGTTGCCAGGGCAACCCTGGGCATGGCAGGGGGCTTAAGGGCGCCTGGACCCGCCCACTTCCGCTTTGGGGCCCAGCAACAGTTGCCAGGGCAACCCTGGGCATGGCAGGGGGCTTAAGGGGGCCTGGAAACGCCCACTTCCGCTTTGGGGGCCAGCAACAGTTGCCAGGGCAACCCTGGGCATGGCAGGGGGCTTAAGGGGGCCTGGACCCGCCCACTTCCACTTTGGGGGCCAGCAACAGTTGCCAGGGCAACATTGGGCATGGCAGGGGGCTTAAGGGCGCCTGGACCCGCCCACTTCCGCTTTGGGGGCCAGCAACAGTTGCCAGGGCAACCCTGGGCATGGCAGGGGGCCTGGACCCGCCCACTTCCGCTTTGGGGGCCAGCAACAGTTGCCAGGGCAACCCTGGGCATGGCAGGGGGCTTAAGGGTGCCTGGACCCGCCCACTTCCGCTTTGGGGCCAGCAACAGTTGCCAGGGCAACCCTGGGCAAGGCAGGGGGCTTAAGGGGGGCTGGACCCGCCAACTTCCGCTTTGGGGGCCAGCAACAGTTGCCAGGGCAACCCTGGGCATGGCAGGGGGCTTAAGGGCGCCTGGACCCGCCCACTTCCGCTTTGGGGGCCAGCAACAGTTGCCAGGGCAACCCTGGGCATGGCAGGGGGCTTAAGGGGGCCTGGACCCGCCCACTTCCGCTTTGGGGGCCAGCAACAGTTGCCAGGGCAACCCTGGGTATGGCAGGGGGCTTAAGGGCGCCTGGACCCGCCCACTTCCGCTTTGGGGGCCAGCAACAGTTGCCAGGGCAACCCTGGGCATGGCAGGGGGCTTATGGGGGCCAGGACCCGCCCACTTCCGCTTTGGGGGCCAGCAGCAGTTGCCAGGGCAACCCTGGGCATGGCAGGGGGCTTAAGGGGGCCAGGACCCGCCCACTTCCGCTTTGGGGGCCAGCAGCAGTTGCTAGGGCAACCCTGGGCATGGCAGGGGGCTTAAGGGGGCCTGGACCCGCCCACTTCCGCTTTGGGGGCCAGCAACAGTTGCAAGGGCAACCCTGGGCATGGCAGGGGGCTTAAGGGGGCCTGGAAACGCCCACTTCCGCTTTGGGGGCCAGCAACAGTTGCCAGGGCAACCCTGGGCATGGCAGGGGGCTTAAGGGGGCCTGGACCCGCCCACTTCCGCTTTGGGGGCCAGCAACAGTTGCCAGGGCAACATTGGGCATGGCAGGGGGCTTAAGGGCGCCTGGACCCGCCCACTTCCGCTTTGGGGGCCAGCAACAGTTGCCAGGGCAACCCTGGGCATGGCAGGGGGCCTGGACCCGCCCACTTCCGCTTTGGGGGCCAGCAACAGTTGCCAGGGCAACCCTGGGCATGGCAGGGGGCTTAAGGGTGCCTGGACCCGCCCACTTCCGCTTTGGGGGCCAGCAGCAGTTGCCAGGGCAACCCTGGGCATGGCAGGGGGCTTAAGGGGGCCTGGACCCGCCCACTTCCGCTTTGGCGGCCAGCAGCAGTTGCCAGGGCAACCCTGGGCATGGCAGGGGGCTTAAGGGGGCCAGGACCCGCCCACTTCCGCTTTGGGGGCCAGCAGCAGTTGCCAGGGCAACCCTGGGCATGGCAGGGGGCTTAAGGGCGCCTGGACCCGCCCACTTCCGCTTTGGGGGCCAGCAGCAGTTGCCAGGGCAACCCTGGGCATGGAAGGGGGCTTAAGGGCGCCTGGACCCGCCCACTTCCGCTTTGGGGGCCAGCAGCAGTTGCCAGGGCAACCCTGGGCATGGCAGGGGGCTTATGGGGGCCAGGACCCGCCCACTTCCGCTTTGGGGGCCAGCAGCAGTTGCCAGGGCAACCCTGGGCATGGCAGGGGGCTTAAGGGGGCCTGGACCCGCCCACTTCCGCTTTGGGGGCCAGCAGCAGTTGCCAGGGCAACCCTGGGCATGGCAGGGGGCTTAAGGGCGCCTGGACCCGCCCACTTCCGCTTTGGGGGCAGCAGCAGTTGCCAGGGCAACCCTGGGCATGGCAGGGGGCTTAAGGGCGCCTGGACCCGCCCACTTCCGCTTTGGGGGCCAGCAGCAGTTGCCAGGGCAACCCTGGGCATGGCAGGGGGCTTATGGGGGCCAGGACCCGCCCACTTCCGCTTTGGGGGCCAGCAGCAGTTGCCAGGGCAACCCTGGGCATGGCAGTGGGCTTAAGGGGGCCTGGACCCGCCCACTTCCGCTTTGGGGGCCAGCAACAGTTGCCAGGGCAACCCTGGGCAAGGCAGGGGGCTTAAGGGGGGCTGGACCCGCCAACTTCCGCTTTGGGGGCCAGCAACAGTTGCCAGGGCAACCCTGGGCATGGCAGGGGGCTTAAGGGGGCCTGGACCCGCCCACTTCCGCTTTGGGGGCCAGCAACAGTTGCCAGGGCAACCCTGGGTATGGCAGGGGGCTTAAGGGCGCCTGGACCCGCCCACTTCCGCTTTGGGGGCCAGCAACAGTTGCCAGGGCAACCCTGGGCATGGCAGGGGGCTTATGGGGGCCTGGACCCGCCCACTTCCGCTTTGGGGGCCAGCAGCAGTTGCCAGGGCAACCCTGGGCATGGCAGGGGGCTTAAGGGGGCCAGGACCCGCCCACTTCCGCTTTGGGGGCCAGCAGCAGTTGCTAGGGCAACCCTGGGCATGGCAGGGGGCTTAAGGGGGCCTGGACCCGCCCACTTCCGCTTTGGGGGCCAGCAGCAGTTGCCAGGGCAACCCTGGGCATGGCAGGGGGCCTGGACCCGCCCACTTCCGCTTTGGGGGCCAGCAGCAGTTGCCAGAGCTACCCTGGGCAAGGCAGGGGGCTTAAGGGGGCCTGGACCCGCCCACTTTCGCTTTGGGGGCCAGCAACAGTTGCCAGGGCAACCCTGGGCATGGCAGGGGGCTTAAGGGGGCCAGGACCCGCCCACTTCCGCTTTGGGGGCCAGCAACAGTTGACAGGGCAACCCTGGGCATGGCAGGGGGCTTAAGGGGGCCAGGACCCGCCCACTTCCGCTTTGGGGACCAGCAACAGTTGCCAGGGCAACCCTGGGCATGGCAGGGGGCTTAAGGGGGCCTGGACCCGCTCACTTCCGCTTTGGGGGCCAGCAACAGTTGCCAGGGCAACACTGGGCATGGCAGGGGGCTTAACGGGGCCTGGACCCGCCCACTTCCGCTTTGGGGGCCAGCAACAGTTGCCAGGGCAACCCTGGGCATGGCAGGGGGCTTAAGGGGGCCAGGACCCGCCCATTTCCGCTTTGGGGGCCAGCAACAGTTGCCAGGGCAACCCTGGGCATGGCAGGGGGCTTAAGGGCGCCTGGACCCGCCCACTTCCGCTTTGGGGGCCAGCAACAGTTGCCAGGGCAACCCTGGGCATGGCAGGGGGCTTAAGGGGGCCAGGACCCGCCCACTTCCGCTTTGGGGGCCAGCAGCAGTTGCCAGGGCAACCCTGGGCATGGCAGGGGGCTTAAGGGGGCCTGGACCCGCCCACTTCCGCTTTGGGGGCCAGCAGCAGTTGCCAGGGCAACCCTGGGCATGGCAGGGGGCCTGGACCCGCCCACTTCCGCTTTGGGGGCCAGCAGCAGTTGCCAGGGCAACCCTGGGCATGGCAGGGGGCTTAAGGGCGCCTGGATCCGCCCACTTCCGCTTTGGGGGCCAGCAACAGTTGCCAGGGCAACCCTGGGCATGGCAGGGGGCTTAAGGGCGCCTGGACCCTCCCATTTCCGCTTTGGGGGCCAGCAGCAGTTGCCAGAGCAACCCTGGGCAAGGCAGGGGGCTTAAGGGGGCCTGGACCCGCCCACTTCCGCTTTGGGGGCCAGCAACAGTTGCCATGGCAACCCTGGGCATGTCAGGGGGCTTAAGGGGGCCAGGACCCGCCCACTTCCGCTTTGGGGGCCAGCAACAGTTGCCAGGGCAACCCTGGGCATGGCAAGGGGCTTAAGGGGGCCTGGACCCGCCCACTTCCGCTTTGGGGGCCAGCAACAGTTGCCAGGGCAACCCTGGGCATGGCAGGGGGCTTAAGGGGGCCTGGACCCGCCCACTTCCGCTTTGGGGGCCAGCAGCAGTTGCCAGGGCAACCCTGGGCATGGCAGGGGGCTTAAGGGCGCCTGGACCCGCCCACTTCCGCTTTGGGGGCCAGCAGCAGTTGCCAGGGCAACCCTGGGCATGGCAGGGGGCTTATGGGGGCCAGGACCCGCCCACTTCCGCTTTGGGGGCCAGCAGCAG
Organism: Crinia signifera; assembly: GCF_055691185.1. Lineage (NCBI taxonomy): Eukaryota > Metazoa > Chordata > Amphibia > Anura > Myobatrachidae > Crinia > Crinia signifera. The sequence goes on from NW_028142556.1 coordinate 19,839, forward strand.
TTGCCAGGGCAACCCTGGGCATGGCAGGGGGCTTAAGGGGGCCTGGACCCGCCCACTTCCGCTTTGGGGGCCAGCAACAGTTGCCAGGGCAACCCTGGGCATGGCAGGGGGCTTAAGGGTGCCTGGACCCGCCCACTTCCGCTTTGGGGGCCATCAACAGTTGCCAGGGCAACCCTGGGCATGGCAGGGGGCTTAAGGGCGCCTGGACCCGCCCACTTCCGCTTTGGGGCCCAGCAACAGTTGCCAGGGCAACCCTGGGCATGGCAGGGGGCTTAAGGGGGCCTGGAAACGCCCACTTCCGCTTTGGGGGCCAGCAACAGTTGCCAGGGCAACCCTGGGCATGGCAGGGGGCTTAAGGGGGCCTGGACCCGCCCACTTCCGCTTTGGGGGCCAGCAACAGTTGCCAGGGCAACATTGGGCATGGCAGGGGGCTTAAGGGCGCCTGGACCCGCCCACTTCCGCTTTGGGGGCCAGCAACAGTTGCCAGGGCAACCCTGGGCATGGCAGGGGGCCTGGACCCGCCCACTTCCGCTTTGGGGGCCAGCAACAGTTGCCAGGGCAACCCTGGGCATGGCAGGGGGCTTAAGGGTGCCTGGACCCGCCCACTTCCGCTTTGGGGCCAGCAACAGTTGCCAGGGCAACCCTGGGCAAGGCAGGGGGCTTAAGGGGGGCTGGACCCGCCAACTTCCGCTTTGGGGGCCAGCAACAGTTGCCAGGGCAACCCTGGGCATGGCAGGGGGCTTAAGGGCGCCTGGACCCGCCCACTTCCGCTTTGGGGGCCAGCAACAGTTGCCAGGGCAACCCTGGGCATGGCAGGGGGCTTAAGGGGGCCTGGACCCGCCCACTTCCGCTTTGGGGGCCAGCAACAGTTGCCAGGGCAACCCTGGGCATGGCAGGGGGCTTAAGGGCGACTGGACCCGCCCACTTCCGCTTTGGGGGCCAGCAACAGTTGCCAGGGCAACATTGGGCATGGCAGGGGGCTTAAGGGCGCCTGGACCCGCCCACTTCCGCTTTGGGGGCCAGCAACAGTTGCCAGGGCAACCCTGGGCAAGGCAGGGGGCTTAAGGGCGCCTGGACCCGCCCACTTCCGCTTTGGGGGCCAGCAACAGTTGCCAGGGCAACCCTGGGCATGGCAGGGGGCCTGGACCCGCCCACTTCCGCTTTGGGGCCAGCAACAGTTGCCAGGGCAACCCTGGGCAAGGCAGGGGGCTTAAGGGGGGCTGGACCCGCCAACTTCCGCTTTGGGGGCCAGCAACAGTTGCCAGGGCAACCTTGGGCATGGCAGGGGGCTTAAGGGCGCCTGGACCCGCCCACTTCCGCTTTGGGGGCCAGCAACAGTTGCCAGGGCAACCCTGGACATGGCAGGGGGCCTGGACCCGCCCACTTCCGCTTTGGGGGCCAGCAACAGTTGCCAGGGCAACCCTGGGCATGGCAGGGGGCTTAAGGGGGCATGTACCCGCCCACTTCCGCTTTGGGGCCAGCAACAGTTGCCAGGGCAACCCTGGGCAAGGCAGGGGGCTTAAGGGGGGCTGGACCCGCCAACTTCCGCTTTGGGGGCCAGCAACAGTTGCCAGGGCAACCCTGGGCATGGCAGGGGGCTTAAGGGCGCCTGGACCCGCCCACTTCCGCTTTGGGGGCCAGCAACAGTTGCCAGGGCAACCCTGGGCATGGCAGGGGGCTTAAGGGGGCCTGGACCCGCCCACTTCCGCTTTGGGGGCCAGCAACAGTTGCCAGGGCAACCCTGGGTATGGCAGGGGGCTTAAGGGCGCCTGGACCCGCCCACTTCCGCTTTGGGGGCCAGCAACAGTTGCCAGGGCAACCCTGGGCATGGCAGGGGGCTTATGGGGGCCAGGACCCGCCCACTTCCGCTTTGGGGGCCAGCAGCAGTTGCCAGGGCAACCCTGGGCATGGCAGGGGGCTTAAGGGGGCCAGGACCCGCCCACTTCCGCTTTGGGGGCCAGCAGCAGTTGCTAGGGCAACCCTGGGCATGGCAGGGGGCTTAAGGGGGCCTGGACCCGCCCACTTCCGCTTTGGGGGCCAGCAACAGTTGCAAGGGCAACCCTGGGCATGGCAGGGGGCTTAAGGGGGCCTGGAAACGCCCACTTCCGCTTTGGGGGCCAGCAACAGTTGCCAGGGCAACCCTGGGCATGGCAGGGGGCTTAAGGGGGCCTGGACCCGCCCACTTCCGCTTTGGGGGCCAGCAACAGTTGCCAGGGCAACATTGGGCATGGCAGGGGGCTTAAGGGCGCCTGGACCCGCCCACTTCCGCTTTGGGGGCCAGCAACAGTTGCCAGGGCAACCCTGGGCATGGCAGGGGGCCTGGACCCGCCCACTTCCGCTTTGGGGGCCAGCAACAGTTGCCAGGGCAACCCTGGGCATGGCAGGGGGCTTAAGGGTGCCTGGACCCGCCCACTTCCGCTTTGGGGGCCAGCAGCAGTTGCCAGGGCAACCCTGGGCATGGCAGGGGGCTTAAGGGGGCCTGGACCCGCCCACTTCCGCTTTGGCGGCCAGCAGCAGTTGCCAGGGCAACCCTGGGCATGGCAGGGGGCTTAAGGGGGCCAGGACCCGCCCACTTCCGCTTTGGGGGCCAGCAGCAGTTGCCAGGGCAACCCTGGGCATGGCAGGGGGCTTAAGGGGGCCTGGACCCGCCCACTTCCGCTTTGGGGGCCAGCAGCAGTTGCCAGGGCAACCCTGGGCATGGCAGGGGGCTTAAGGGGGCCTGGACCCTCCCACTTCCGCTTTGGGGGCCAGCAGCAGTTGCCAGAGCAACCCTGGGCAAGGCAGGGGGCTTAAGGGGGCCTGGACCCTCCCACTTCCGCTTTGGGGGCCAGCAGCAGTTGCCAGAGCAACCCTGGGCAAGGCAGGGGGCTTAAGGGGGCCTGGACCCGCCCACTTCCGCTTTGGGGGCCAGCAACAGTTGCCAGGGCAACCCTGGGCATGGCAGGGGGCTTAAGGGGGCCTGGACCCGCCCACTTCCGCTTTGGGGGCCAGCAACAGTTGCCAGGGCAACCCTGGGCATGGCAGGGGGCTTAAGGGTGCCTGGACCCGCCCACTTCCGCTTTGGGGGCCATCAACAGTTGCCAGGGCAACCCTGGGCATGGCAGGGGGCTTAAGGGCGCCTGGACCCGCCCACTTCCGCTTTGGGGCCCAGCAACAGTTGCCAGGGCAACCCTGGGCATGGCAGGGGGCTTAAGGGGGCCTGGAAACGCCCACTTCCGCTTTGGGGGCCAGCAACAGTTGCCAGGGCAACCCTGGGCATGGCAGGGGGCTTAAGGGGGCCTGGACCCGCCCACTTCCACTTTGGGGGCCAGCAACAGTTGCCAGGGCAACATTGGGCATGGCAGGGGGCTTAAGGGCGCCTGGACCCGCCCACTTCCGCTTTGGGGGCCAGCAACAGTTGCCAGGGCAACCCTGGGCATGGCAGGGGGCCTGGACCCGCCCACTTCCGCTTTGGGGGCCAGCAACAGTTGCCAGGGCAACCCTGGGCATGGCAGGGGGCTTAAGGGTGCCTGGACCCGCCCACTTCCGCTTTGGGGCCAGCAACAGTTGCCAGGGCAACCCTGGGCAAGGCAGGGGGCTTAAGGGGGGCTGGACCCGCCAACTTCCGCTTTGGGGGCCAGCAACAGTTGCCAGGGCAACCCTGGGCATGGCAGGGGGCTTAAGGGCGCCTGGACCCGCCCACTTCCGCTTTGGGGGCCAGCAACAGTTGCCAGGGCAACCCTGGGCATGGCAGGGGGCTTAAGGGGGCCTGGACCCGCCCACTTCCGCTTTGGGGGCCAGCAACAGTTGCCAGGGCAACCCTGGGTATGGCAGGGGGCTTAAGGGCGCCTGGACCCGCCCACTTCCGCTTTGGGGGCCAGCAACAGTTGCCAGGGCAACCCTGGGCATGGCAGGGGGCTTATGGGGGCCAGGACCCGCCCACTTCCGCTTTGGGGGCCAGCAGCAGTTGCCAGGGCAACCCTGGGCATGGCAGGGGGCTTAAGGGGGCCAGGACCCGCCCACTTCCGCTTTGGGGGCCAGCAGCAGTTGCTAGGGCAACCCTGGGCATGGCAGGGGGCTTAAGGGGGCCTGGACCCGCCCACTTCCGCTTTGGGGGCCAGCAACAGTTGCAAGGGCAACCCTGGGCATGGCAGGGGGCTTAAGGGGGCCTGGAAACGCCCACTTCCGCTTTGGGGGCCAGCAACAGTTGCCAGGGCAACCCTGGGCATGGCAGGGGGCTTAAGGGGGCCTGGACCCGCCCACTTCCGCTTTGGGGGCCAGCAACAGTTGCCAGGGCAACATTGGGCATGGCAGGGGGCTTAAGGGCGCCTGGACCCGCCCACTTCCGCTTTGGGGGCCAGCAACAGTTGCCAGGGCAACCCTGGGCATGGCAGGGGGCCTGGACCCGCCCACTTCCGCTTTGGGGGCCAGCAACAGTTGCCAGGGCAACCCTGGGCATGGCAGGGGGCTTAAGGGTGCCTGGACCCGCCCACTTCCGCTTTGGGGGCCAGCAGCAGTTGCCAGGGCAACCCTGGGCATGGCAGGGGGCTTAAGGGGGCCTGGACCCGCCCACTTCCGCTTTGGCGGCCAGCAGCAGTTGCCAGGGCAACCCTGGGCATGGCAGGGGGCTTAAGGGGGCCAGGACCCGCCCACTTCCGCTTTGGGGGCCAGCAGCAGTTGCCAGGGCAACCCTGGGCATGGCAGGGGGCTTAAGGGCGCCTGGACCCGCCCACTTCCGCTTTGGGGGCCAGCAGCAGTTGCCAGGGCAACCCTGGGCATGGAAGGGGGCTTAAGGGCGCCTGGACCCGCCCACTTCCGCTTTGGGGGCCAGCAGCAGTTGCCAGGGCAACCCTGGGCATGGCAGGGGGCTTATGGGGGCCAGGACCCGCCCACTTCCGCTTTGGGGGCCAGCAGCAGTTGCCAGGGCAACCCTGGGCATGGCAGGGGGCTTAAGGGGGCCTGGACCCGCCCACTTCCGCTTTGGGGGCCAGCAGCAGTTGCCAGGGCAACCCTGGGCATGGCAGGGGGCTTAAGGGCGCCTGGACCCGCCCACTTCCGCTTTGGGGGCAGCAGCAGTTGCCAGGGCAACCCTGGGCATGGCAGGGGGCTTAAGGGCGCCTGGACCCGCCCACTTCCGCTTTGGGGGCCAGCAGCAGTTGCCAGGGCAACCCTGGGCATGGCAGGGGGCTTATGGGGGCCAGGACCCGCCCACTTCCGCTTTGGGGGCCAGCAGCAGTTGCCAGGGCAACCCTGGGCATGGCAGTGGGCTTAAGGGGGCCTGGACCCGCCCACTTCCGCTTTGGGGGCCAGCAACAGTTGCCAGGGCAACCCTGGGCAAGGCAGGGGGCTTAAGGGGGGCTGGACCCGCCAACTTCCGCTTTGGGGGCCAGCAACAGTTGCCAGGGCAACCCTGGGCATGGCAGGGGGCTTAAGGGCGCCTGGACCCGCCCACTTCCGCTTTGGGGGCCAGCAACAGTTGCCAGGGCAACCCTGGGCATGGCAGGGGGCTTAAGGGGGCCTGGACCCGCCCACTTCCGCTTTGGGGGCCAGCAACAGTTGCCAGGGCAACCCTGGGCATGGCAGGGGGCTTAAGGGCGCCTGGACCCGCCCACTTCCGCTTTGGGGGCCAGCAGCAGTTGCCAGGGCAACCCTGGGCATGGCAGGGGGCTTAAGGGGGCCAGGACCCGCCCACTTCCGCTTTGGGGGCCAGCAGCAGTTGCTAGGGCAACCCTGGGCATGGCAGGGGGCTTAAGGGGGCCTGGACCCGCCCACTTCCGCTTTGGGGGCCAGCAGCAGTTGCCAGGGCAACCCTGGGCATGGCAGGGGGCCTGGACCCGCCCACTTCCGCTTTGGGGGCCAGCAGCAGTTGCCAGAGCTACCCTGGGCAAGGCAGGGGGCTTAAGGGGGCCTGGACCCGCCCACTTTCGCTTTGGGGGCCAGCAACAGTTGCCAGGGCAACCCTGGGCATGGCAGGGGGCTTAAGGGGGCCAGGACCCGCCCACTTCCGCTTTGGGGGCCAGCAACAGTTGACAGGGCAACCCTGGGCATGGCAGGGGGCTTAAGGGGGCCAGGACCCGCCCACTTCCGCTTTGGGGACCAGCAACAGTTGCCAGGGCAACCCTGGGCATGGCAGGGGGCTTAAGGGGGCCTGGACCCGCTCACTTCCGCTTTGGGGGCCAGCAACAGTTGCCAGGGCAACACTGGGCATGGCAGGGGGCTTAACGGGGCCTGGACCCGCCCACTTCCGCTTTGGGGGCCAGCAACAGTTGCCAGGGCAACCCTGGGCATGGCAGGGGGCTTAAGGGGGCCAGGACCCGCCCATTTCCGCTTTGGGGGCCAGCAACAGTTGCCAGGGCAACCCTGGGCATGGCAGGGGGCTTAAGGGCGCCTGGACCCGCCCACTTCCGCTTTGGGGGCCAGCAACAGTTGCCAGGGCAACCCTGGGCATGGCAGGGGGCTTAAGGGGGCCAGGACCCGCCCACTTCCGCTTTGGGGGCCAGCAGCAGTTGCCAGGGCAACCCTGGGCATGGCAGGGGGCTTAAGGGGGCCTGGACCCGCCCACTTCCGCTTTGGGGGCCAGCAGCAGTTGCCAGGGCAACCCTGGGCATGGCAGGGGGCCTGGACCCGCCCACTTCCGCTTTGGGGGCCAGCAGCAGTTGCCAGAGCTACCCTGGGCAAGGCAGGGGGCTTAAGGGGGCCTGGACCCGCCCACTTCCGCTTTGGGGGCCAGCAACAGTTGCCAGGGCAACCCTGGGCATGGCAGGGGGCTTAAGAGGGCCAGGACCTGCCCACTTCCGCTTTGGGGGCCAGAAACAGTTGACAGGGCAACCCTGGGCATGGCAGGGGGCTTAAGGGGGCCAGGACCCGCCCACTTCCGCTTTGGGGGCCAGCAACAGTTGCCAGGGCAACCCTGGGCATGGCAGGGGGCTTAAGGGGGCCTGGACCCGCTCACTTCCGCTTTGGGGGCCAGCAACAGTTGCCAGGGCAACACTGGGCATGGCAGGGGGCTTAAGGGCGCCTGGACCCGCCCACTTCCGCTTTGGGGGCCAGCAACAGTTGCCAGGGCAACCCTGGGCAAGGCAGGGGGCTTAAGGGCGCCTGGACCCGCCCACTTCCGCTTTGGGGGCCAGCAACAGTTGCCAGGGCAACCCTGGGCATGGCAGGGGGCCTGGACCCGCCCACTTCCGCTTTGGGGGCCAGCAACAGTTGCCAGGGCAACCCTGGGCATGGCAGGGGGCTTAAGGGGGCCTGGACCCGCCCACTTCCGCTTTGGGGCCAGCAACAGTTGCCAGGGCAACCCTGGGCAAGGCAGGGGGCTTAAGGGGGGCTGGACCCGCCAACTTCCGCTTTGGGGGCCAGCAACAGTTGCCAGGGCAACCCTGGGCATGGCAGGGGGCTTAAGGGCGCCTGGACCCGCCCACTTCCGCTTTGGGGTTCAGCAACAGTTGCCAGGGCAACCCTGGGCATGGCAGGGGGCTTATGGGGGCCAGGACCCGCCCACTTCCGCTTTGGGGGCCAGCAGCAGTTGCCAGGGCAACCCTGGGCATGGCAGGGGGCTTAAGGGGGCCAGGACCCGCCCACTTCCGCTTTGGGGGCCAGCAGCAGTTGCTAGGGCAACCCTGGGCATGGCAGGGGGCTTAAGGGGGCCTGGACCCGCCCACTTCCGCTTTGGGGGCCAGCAACAGTTGCAAGGGCAACCCTGTGCATGGCAGGGGGCTTAAGGGCGCCTGGACCCGCCCACTTCCGCTTTGGGGGCCAGCAACAGTTGCCAGGGCAACCCTGGGCATGGCAGGGGGCTTAAGGGCGCCTGGACCCGCCCACTTCCGCTTTGGGGGCCAGCAACAGTTGCCAGGGCAACCCTGGGCATGGCAGGGGGCTTAAGGGCGCCTGGACCCGCCCACTTCCGCTTTGGGGGCCAGCAACAGTTGCCAGGGCAACCCTGGGCATGGCAGGGGGCTTAAGGGCGCCTGGACCCGCCCACTTCCGCTTTGGGGGCCAGCAACAGTTGCCAGGGCAACCCTGGGCATGGCAGGGGGCTTATGGGGGCCAGGACCCGCCCACTTCCGCTTTGGGGGCCAGCAGCAGTTGCCAGGGCAACCCTGGGCATGGCAGGGGGCTTAAGGGGGCCTGGACCCGCCCACTTCCGCTTTGGCGGCCAGCAGCAGTTGCCAGGGCAACCCTGGGCATGGCAGGGGGCTTAAGGGGGCCAGGACCCGCCCACTTCCGCTTTGGGGGCCAGCAGCAGTTGCCAGGGCAACCCTGGGCATGGCAGGGGGCTTAAGGGGGCCTGGACCCGCCCACTTCCGCTTTGGGGGCCAGCAGCAGTTGCCAGGGCAACCCTGGGCATGGCAGGGGGCTTAAGGGGGCCTGGACCCTCCCACTTCCGCTTTGGGGGCCAGCAGCAGTTGCCAGAGCAACCCTGGGCAAGGCAGGGGGCTTAAGGGGGCCTGGACCCTCCCACTTCCGCTTTGGGGGCCAGCAGCAGTTGCCAGAGCAACCCTGGGCAAGGCAGGGGGCTTAAGGGGGCCTGGACCCGCCCACTTCCGCTTTGGGGGCCAGCAACAGTTGCCAGGGCAACCCTGGGCATGTCAGGGGGCTTAAGGGGGCCAGGACCCGCCCACTTCCGCTTTGGGGGCCAGCAACAGTTGCCAGGGCAACCCTGGGCATGGCAAGGGGCTTAAGGGGGCCTGGACCCGCCCACTTCCGCTTTGGGGGCCAGCAACAGTTGCCAGGGCAACCCTGGGCATGGCAGGGGGCTTAAGGGGGCCAGGACCCGCCCATTTCCGCTTTGGGGGCCAGCAACAGTTGCCAGGGCAACCCTGGGCATGGCAGGGGGCTTAAGGGCGCCTGGACCCGCCCACTTCCGCTTTGGGGGCCAGCAACAGTTGCCAGGGCAACCCTGGGCATGGCAGGGGGCTTAAGGGGGCCTGGACCCGCCCACTTCCGCTTTGGGGGCCAGCAACAGTTGCCAGGGCAACCCTGGGCATGGCAGGGGGCTTAAGGGCGCCTGGACCCGCCCACTTCCGCTTTGGGGGCCAGCAACAGTTGCCAGGGCAACCCTGGGCATGGCAGGGGGCTTAAGGGCGCCTGGACCCGCCCACTTCCGCTTTGGGGGCCAGCAACAGTTGCCAGGGCAACCCTGGGCATGGCAGGGGGCTTAAGGGCGCCTGGACCCGCCCACTTCCGCTTTGGGGGCCAGCAGCAGTTGCCAGGGCATCCCTGGGCATGGCAGGGGGCTTATGGGGGCCAGGACCCGCCCACTTCCGCTTTGGGGGCCAGCAGCAGTTGCCAGGGCCACCCTGGGCATGGCAGGGGGCTTAAGGGGGCCTGGACCCGCCCACTTCCGCTTTGGGGGCCAGCAGCAGTTGCCAGGGCAACCCTGGGCATGGCAGGGGGCTTAAGGGGGCCTGGACCCGCCCACTTCCGCTTTGGGGGCCAGCAACAGTTGCCAGGGCAACCCTGGGCATGGCAGGGGGCTTAAGGGCGCCTGGACCCGCCCACTTCCGCTTTGGGGGCCAGCAACAGTTGCCAGGGCAACCCTGGGCATGGCAGGGGGCTTAAGGGCGCCTGGACCCGCCCACTTCCGCTTTGGGGGCCAGCAACAGTTGCCAGGGCAACCCTGGGCATGGCAGGGGGCTTAAGGGGGCCTGGAAACGCCCACTTCCGCTTTGGGGGCCAGCAACAGTTGCCAGGGCAACCCTGGGCATGGCAGGGGGCTTAAGGGGGCCTGGACCCGCCCACTTCCGCTTTGGGGGCCAGCAACAGTTGCCAGGGCAACCCTGGGCATGGCAGGGGGCTTAAGGGCGCCTGGATCCGCCCACTTCCGCTTTGGGGGCCAGCAACAGTTGCCAGGGCAACCCTGGGCATGGCAGGGGGCTTAAGGGCGCCTGGACCCGCCCACTTCCGCTTTGGGGGCCAGCAGCAGTTACCAGGGCAACCCTGGGCATGGCAGGGGGCTTATGGGGGCCAGGACCCGCCCACTTCCGCTTTGGGGGCCAGCAGCAGTTGCCAGGGCAACCCTGGGCATGGCAGGGGGCTTAAGGGGGCCTGGACCCGCCCACTTCCGCTTTGGGGGCCAGCAACAGTTGCAAGGGCAACCCTGGGCATGGCAGGGGGCTTAAGGGGGCCTGGACCCGCCCACTTCCGCTTTGGGGGCCAGCAACAGTTGCCAGGGAAACCCTGGGCATGGCAGGGGGCTTAAGGGCGCCTGGACCCGCCCACTTCCGCTTTGGGGGCCAGCAACAGTTGCCAGGGCAACCCTGGGCATGGCAGGGGGCTTAAGGGGGCCTGGACCCGCCCACTTCCGCTTTGGGGGCCAGCAACAGTTGCCAGGGCAACCCTGGGCATGGCAGGGGGCTTAAGGGGGCCTGGACCCGCCCACTTCCGCTTTGGGGGCCAGCAACAATTGCAAGGGCAACCTTGGGCATGGCAGGGGGCTTAAGGGCGCCTGGACCCGCCCACTTCCGCTTTGGGGGCCAGCAACAGTTGCCAGGGAAACCCTGGGCATGGCAGGGGGCTTAAGGGCGCCTGGACCCGCCCACTTCCGCTTTGGGGGACAGCAACAGTTGCCAGGGCAACCCTGGGCATGGCAGGGGGCTTAAGGGGGCCTGGACCCGCCCACTTCCGCTTTGGGGGCCAGCAACAGTTGCCAGGGCAACCCTGGGCATGGCAGGGGGCTTAAGGGGGCCTGGACCCGCCCACTTCCGCTTTGGGGGCCAGCAACAGTTGCAAGGGCAACCCTGGGCATGGCAGGGGGCTTAAGGGCGCCTGGACCCGCCCACTTCCGCTTTGGGGGCCAGCAACAGTTGCCAGGGCAACCCTGGGCATGGCAGGGGGCTTAAGGGCGCCTGGACCCGCCCACTTCCGCTTTGGGGGCCAGCAACAGTTGCCAGGGCAACCCTGGGCATGGCAGGGGGCTTAAGGGCGCCTGGACCCGCCCACTTCCGCTTTGGGGGCCAGCAACAGTTGCCAGGGCAACCCTGGGCATGGCAGGGGGCTTAAGGGCGCCTGGACCCGCCCACTTCCGCTTTGGGGGCCAGCAACAGTTGCCAGGGCAACCCTGGGCATGGCAGGGGGCTTAAGGGCGCCTGGACCCGCCCACTTCCGCTTTGGGGGCCAGCAACAGTTGCCAGGGCAACCCTGGGCATGGCAGGGGGCTTAAGGGGGCCTGGAAACGCCCACTTCCGCTTTGGGGGCCAGCAACAGTTGCCAGGGCAACCCTGGGCATGGCAGGGGGCTTAAGGGGGCCTGGACCCGCCCACTTCCGCTTTGGGGGCCAGCAACAGTTGCCAGGGCAACCCTGGGCATGGCAGGGGGCTTAAGGGCGCCTGGATCCGCCCACTTCCGCTTTGGGGGCCAGCAACAGTTGCCAGGGCAACCCTGGGCATGGCAGGGGGCTGAAGGGGGCCTGGACCCGCCCACTTCCGCTTTGGGGGCCAGCAACAGTTGCCAGGGCAACCCTGGGCATGGCAGGGGGCTTAAGGGGGCCTGGACCCGCCCACTTCCGCTTTGGTGGCCAGCAACAGTTGCCAGGGCAACCCTGGGCATGGCAGGGGGCTTAAGGGGGCCTGGACCCGCCCACTTCCGCTTTGGGGGCCAGCAACAGTTGCAAGGGCAACCCTGGGCATGGCAGGGGGCTTATGGGCGCCTGGACCCGCCCACTTCCGCTTTGGGGGCCAGCAACAGTTGCCAGGGCAACCCTGGGCATGGCAGGGGGCTTAAGGGCGCCTGGACCCGCCCACTTCCGCTTTGGGGGCCAGCAACAGTTGCCAGGGCAACCCTGGGCATGGCAGGGGGCTTAAGGGCGCCTGGACCCGCCCACTTCCGCTTTGGGGGCCAGCAACAGTTGCCAGGGCAACTCTGGGCATGGCAGGGGGCTTATGGGGGCCAGGACCCGCCCACTTCCGCTTTGGGGGCCAGCAGCAGTTGCCAGGGCAACCCTGGGCATGGCAGGGGGCTTAAGGGGGCCAGGACCCGCCCACTTCCGCTTTGGGGGCCAGCAGCAGTTGCCAGGGCAACCCTGGGCATGGCAGGGGGCTTAAGGGGGCCTGGACCCGCCCACTTCCGTTTTGGCGGCCAGCAGCAGTTGCCAGGGCAACCCTGGGCATGGCAGGGGGCTTAAGGGGGCCTGGACCCGTCCACTTCCGCTTTGGGGGCCAGCAACAGTTGCCAGGGCAACCCTGGGCATGGCAGGGGGCTTAAGGGGGCCAGGACCCGCCCACTTCCGCTTTGGGGGCCAGCAACAGTTGCCAGGGCAACCCTGGGCATGGCAGGGGGCTTAAGGGGGCCAGGACCCGCCCACTTCCGCTTTGGGGGCCAGCAACAGTTGCCAGGGCAACACTGGGCATGGCAGGGGGCTTAAGGGGGCCTGGACCCGCCCACTTCCGCTTTGGGGGCCAGCAACAGTTGCCAGGGCAACCCTGGGCATGGCAGGGGGCTTAACGGGGCCTGGACCCGCCCACTTCCGCTTTGGGGGCCAGCAACAGTTGCCAGGGCAACCCTGGGCATGGCAGGGGGCTTATGGGGGCCAGGACCCGCCCACTTCCGCTTTGGGGGCCAGCAGCAGTTGCCAGGGCAACCCTGGGCATGGCAGGGGGCTTAAGGGGGCCTGGACCCGCCCACTTCCGCTTTGGGGGCCAGCAACAGTTGCAAGGGCAACCCTGGGCATGGCAGGGGGCTTAAGGGCGCCTGGACCCGCCCACTTCCGCTTTGGGGGCCAGCAACAGTTGCCAGGGAAACCCTGGGCATGGCAGGGGGCTTAAGGGCGCCTGGACCCGCCCACTTCCGCTTTGGGGGACAGCAACAGTTGCCAGGGCAACCCTGGGCATTGCAGGGGGATTAAGGGGGCCTGGACCCGCCCACTTCCGTTTTGGGGGCCAGCAACAGTTGCCAGGGCAACCCTGGGCATGGCAGGGGGCTTAAGGGGGCCTGGACCCGCCCACTTCCGCTTTGGGGGCCAGCAACAATTGCAAGGGCAACCTTGGGCATGGCAGGGGGCTTAAGGGCGCCTGGACCCGCCCACTTCCGCTTTGGGGGCCAGCAACAGTTGCCAGGGAAACCCTGGGCATGGCAGGGGGCTTAAGGGCGCCTGGACCCGCCCACTTCCGCTTTGGGGGACAGCAACAGTTGCCAGGGCAACCCTGGGCATGGCAGGGGGCTTAAGGGGGCCTGGACCCGCCCACTTCCGCTTTGGGGGCCAGCAACAGTTGCCAGGGCAACCCTGGGCATGGCAGGGGGCTTAAGGGGGCCTGGACCCGCCCACTTCCGCTTTGGGGGCCAGCAACAGTTGCAAGGGCAACCCTGGGCATGGCAGGGGGCTTAAGGGCGCCTGGACCCGCCCACTTCCGCTTTGGGGGCCAGCAACAGTTGCCAGGGCAACCCTGGGCATGGCAGGGGGCTTAAGGGCGCCTGGACCCGCCCACTTCCGCTTTGGGGGCCAGCAACAGTTGCCAGGGCAACCCTGGGCATGGCAGGGGGCTTAAGGGGGCCTGGAAACGCCCACTTCCGCTTTGGGGGCCAGCAACAGTTGCCAGGGCAACCCTGGGCATGGCAGGGGGCTTAAGGGGGCCTGGACCCGCCCACTTCCGCTTTGGGGGCCAGCAACAGTTGCCAGGGCAACCCTGGGCATGGCAGGGGGCTTAAGGGCGCCTGGATCCGCCCACTTCCGCTTTGGGGGCCAGCAACAGTTGCCAGGGCAACCCTGGGCATGGCAGGGGGCTGAAGGGGGCCTGGACCCGCCCACTTCCGCTTTGGGGGCCAGCAACAGTTGCCAGGGCAACCCTGGGCATGGCAGGGGGCTTAAGGGGGCCTGGACCCGCCCACTTCCGCTTTGGTGGCCAGCAACAGTTGCCAGGGCAACCCTGGGCATGGCAGGGGGCTTAAGGGGGCCTGGACCCGCCCACTTCCGCTTTGGGGGCCAGCAACAGTTGCAAGGGCAACCCTGGGCATGGCAGGGGGCTTATGGGCGCCTGGACCCGCCCACTTCCGCTTTGGGGGCCAGCAACAGTTGCCAGGGCAACCCTGGGCATGGCAGGGGGCTTAAGGGCGCCTGGACCCGCCCACTTCCGCTTTGGGGGCCAGCAACAGTTGCCAGGGCAACCCTGGGCATGGCAGGGGGCTTAAGGGCGCCTGGACCCGCCCACTTCCGCTTTGGGGGCCAGCAACAGTTGCCAGGGCAACTCTGGGCATGGCAGGGGGCTTATGGGGGCCAGGACCCGCCCACTTCCGCTTTGGGGGCCAGCAGCAGTTGCCAGGGCAACCCTGGGCATGGCAGGGGGCTTAAGGGGGCCAGGACCCGCCCACTTCCGCTTTGGGGGCCAGCAGCAGTTGCCAGGGCAACCCTGGGCATGGCAGGGGGCTTAAGGGGGCCTGGACCCGCCCACTTCCGTTTTGGCGGCCAGCAGCAGTTGCCAGGGCAACCCTGGGCATGGCAGGGGGCTTAAGGGGGCCTGGACCCGTCCACTTCCGCTTTGGGGGCCAGCAACAGTTGCCAGGGCAACCCTGGGCATGGCAGGGGGCTTAAGGGGGCCAGGACCCGCCCACTTCCGCTTTGGGGGCCAGCAACAGTTGCCAGGGCAACCCTGGGCATGGCAGGGGGCTTAAGGGGGCCAGGACCCGCCCACTTCCGCTTTGGGGGCCAGCAACAGTTGCCAGGGCAACACTGGGCATGGCAGGGGGCTTAAGGGGGCCTGGACCCGCCCACTTCCGCTTTGGGGGCCAGCAACAGTTGCCAGGGCAACCCTGGGCATGGCAGGGGGCTTAACGGGGCCTGGACCCGCCCACTTCCGCTTTGGGGGCCAGCAACAGTTGCCAGGGCAACCCTGGGCATGGCAGGGGGCTTATGGGGGCCAGGACCCGCCCACTTCCGCTTTGGGGGCCAGCAGCAGTTGCCAAGGCAACCCTGGGCATGGCAGGGGGCTTAAGGGGGCCTGGACCCGCCCACTTCCGCTTTGGGGGCCAGCAACAGTTGCAAGGGCAACCCTGGGCATGGCAGGGGGCTTAAGGGCGCCTGGACCCGCCCACTTCCGCTTTGGGGGCCAGCAACAGTTGCCAGGGAAACCCTGGGCATGGCAGGGGGCTTAAGGGCGCCTGGACCCGCCCACTTCCGCTTTGGGGGACAGCAACAGTTGCCAGGGCAACCCTGGGCATTGCAGGGGGATTAAGGGGGCCTGGACCCGCCCACTTCCGTTTTGGGGGCCAGCAACAGTTGCCAGGGCAACCCTGGGCATGGCAGGGGGCTTAAGGGGGCCTGGACCCGCCCACTTCCGCTTTGGGGGCCAGCAACAATTGCAAGGGCAACCTTGGGCATGGCAGGGGGCTTAAGGGCGCCTGGACCCGCCCACTTCCGCTTTGGGGGCCAGCAACAGTTGCCAGGGAAACCCTGGGCATGGCAGGGGGCTTAAGGGCGCCTGGACCCGCCCACTTCCGCTTTGGGGGACAGCAACAGTTGCCAGGGCAACCCTGGGCATGGCAGGGGGCTTAAGGGGGCCTGGACCCGCCCACTTCCGCTTTGGGGGCCAGCAACAGTTGCCAGGGCAACCCTGGGCATGGCAGGGGGCTTAAGGGGGCCTGGACCCGCCCACTTCCGCTTTGGGGGCCAGCAACAGTTGCAAGGGCAACCCTGGGCATGGCAGGGGGCTTAAGGGCGCCTGGACCCGCCCACTTCCGCTTTGGGGGCCAGCAACAGTTGCCAGGGAAACCCTGGGCATGGCAGGGGGCTTAAGGGCGCCTGGACCCGCCCACTTCCGCTTTGGGGGCCAGCAACAGTTGCCAGGGCAACCCTGGGCATGGCAGGGGGCTTAAGGGCGCCTGGACCCGCCCACTTCCGCTTTGGGGGCCAGCAACAGTTGCCAGGGCAACCCTGGGCATGGCAGGGGGCTTAAGGGCGCCTGGACCCGCCCACTTCCGCTTTGGGGGCCAGCAACAGTTGCCAGGGCAACCCTGGGCATGGCAGGGGGCTTATGGGGGCCAGGACCCGCCCACTTCCGCTTTGGGGGCCAGCAGCAGTTGCCAGGGCAACCCTGGGCATGGCAGGGGGCTTAAGGGGGCCAGGACCCGCCCACTTCCGCTTTGGGGGCCAGCAGCAGTTGCCAGTTCAACCCTGGGCATGGCAGGGGGCTTAAGGGGGCCTGGACCCGCCCACTTCCGCTTTGGCGGCCAGCAGCAGTTGCCAGGGCAACCCTGGGCATGGCAGGGGGCTTAAGGGGGCCTGGACCCGCCCACTTCCGCTTTGGGGGCCAGCAGCAGTTGCCAGAGCTACCCTGGGCAAGGCAGGGGGCTTAAGGGGGCCTGGACCCGCCCACTTCCGCTTTGGGGGCCAGCAACAGTTGCCAGGGCAACCCTGGGCATGGCAGGGGGCTTAAGGGGGCCTGGACCCGCCCACTTCCGCTTTGGGGGCCAGCAACAGTTGCCAGGGCAACCCTGGGCATGGCAGGGGGCTTAAGGGCGCCTGGACCCGCCCACTTCCGCTTTGGGGGCCAGCAACAGTTGCCAGGGCAACCCTGGGCATGGCAGGGGGCTTAAGGGCGCCTGGACCCGCCCACTTCCGCTTTGGGGGCCAGCAACAGTTGCCAGGGCAACCCTGGGCATGGCAGGGGGCTTAAGGGCGCCTGGACCCGCCCACTTCCGCTTTGGGGGCCAGCAACAGTTGCCAGGGCAACCCTGGGCATGGCAGGGGGCTTAAGGGCGCCTGGACCCGCCCACTTCCGCTTTGGGGGCCAGCAACAGTTGCCAGGGCAACCCTGGGCATGGCAGGGGGCTTAAGGGGGCCTGGAAACGCCCACTTCCGCTTTGGGGGCCAGCAACAGTTGCCAGGGCAACCCTGGGCATGGCAGGGGGCTTAAGGGGGCCTGGAAACGCCCACTTCCGCTTTGGGGGCCAGCAACAGTTGCCAGGGCAACCCTGGGCATGGCAGGGGGCTTAAGGGGGCCTGGACCCGCCCACTTCCGCTTTGGGGGCCAGCAACAGTTGCCAGGGCAACCCTGGGCATGGCAGGGGGCTTAAGGGCGCCTGGATCCGCCCACTTCCGCTTTGGGGGCCAGCAACAGTTGCCAGGGCAACCCTGGGCATGGCAGGGGGCTTAAGGGCGCCTGGACCCGCCCACTTCCGCTTTGGGGGCCAGCAGCAGTTACCAGGGCAACCCTGGGCATGGCAGGGGGCTTATGGGGGCCAGGACCCGCCCACTTCCGCTTTGGGGGCCAGCAGCAGTTGCCAGGGCAACCCTGGGCATGGCAGGGGGCTTAAGGGGGCCTGGACCCGCCCACTTCCGCTTTGGGGGCCAGCAACAGTTGCAAGGGCAACCCTGGGCATGGCAGGGGGCTTAAGGGGGCCTGGACCCGCCCACTTCCGCTTTGGGGGCCAGCAACAGTTGCCAGGGAAACCCTGGGCATGGCAGGGGGCTTAAGGGCGCCTGGACCCGCCCACTTCCGCTTTGGGGGCCAGCAACAGTTGCCAGGGCAACCCTGGGCATGGCAGGGGGCTTAAGGGGGCCTGGACCCGCCCACTTCCGCTTTGGGGGCCAGCAACAGTTGCCAGGGCAACCCTGGGCATGGCAGGGGGCTTAAGGGGGCCTGGACCCGCCCACTTCCGCTTTGGGGGCCAGCAACAATTGCAAGGGCAACCTTGGGCATGGCAGGGGGCTTAAGGGCGCCTGGACCCGCCCACTTCCGCTTTGGGGGCCAGCAACAGTTGCCAGGGAAACCCTGGGCATGGCAGGGGGCTTAAGGGGGCCTGGACCCGCCCACTTCCGCTTTGGGGGCCAGCAACAGTTGCCAGGGCAACCCTGGGCATGGCAGGGGGCTTAAGGGGGCCTGGACCCGCCCACTTCCGCTTTGGGGGCCAGCAACAGTTGCAAGGGCAACCCTGGGCATGGCAGGGGGCTTAAGGGCGCCTGGACCCGCCCACTTCCGCTTTGGGGGCCAGCAACAGTTGCCAGGGCAACCCTGGGCATGGCAGGGGGCTTAAGGGCGCCTGGACCCGCCCACTTCCGCTTTGGGGGCCAGCAACAGTTGCCAGGGCAACCCTGGGCATGGCAGGGGGCTTAAGGGCGCCTGGACCCGCCCACTTCCGCTTTGGGGGCCAGCAACAGTTGCCAGGGCAACCCTGGGCATGGCAGGGGGCTTAAGGGCGCCTGGACCCGCCCACTTCCGCTTTGGGGGCCAGCAACAGTTGCCAGGGCAACCCTGGGCATGGCAGGGGGCTTAAGGGCGCCTGGACCCGCCCACTTCCGCTTTGGGGGCCAGCAACAGTTGCCAGGGCAACCCTGGGCATGGCAGGGGGCTTAAGGGGGCCTGGAAACGCCCACTTCCGCTTTGGGGGCCAGCAACAGTTGCCAGGGCAACCCTGGGCATGGCAGGGGGCTTAAGGGGGCCTGGACCCGCCCACTTCCGCTTTGGGGGCCAGCAACAGTTGCCAGGGCAACCCTGGGCATGGCAGGGGGCTTAAGGGCGCCTGGATCCGCCCACTTCCGCTTTGGGGGCCAGCAACAGTTGCCAGGGCAACCCTGGGCATGGCAGGGGGCTTAAGGGCGCCTGGATCCGCCCACTTCCGCTTTGGGGGCCAGCAGCAGTTGCCAGGGCAACCCTGGGCATGGCAGGGGGCTTATGGGGGCCAGGACCCGCCCACTTCCGCTTTGGGGGCCAGCAACAG
Organism: Crinia signifera; assembly: GCF_055691185.1. NCBI lineage: Eukaryota > Metazoa > Chordata > Amphibia > Anura > Myobatrachidae > Crinia > Crinia signifera. Next base: position 38,463 of record NW_028142556.1, read on the forward strand.
TTGCCAGGGCAACCCTGGGCATGGCAGGGGGCTGAAGGGGGCCTGGACCCGCCCACTTCCGCTTTGGGGGCCAGCAACAGTTGCCAGGGCAACCCTGGGCATGGCAGGGGGCTTAAGGGGGCCTGGACCCGCCCACTTCCGCTTTGGTGGCCAGCAACAGTTGCCAGGGCAACCCTGGGCATGGCAGGGGGCTTAAGGGGGCCTGGACCCGCCCACTTCCGCTTTGGGGGCCAGCAACAGTTGCAAGGGCAACCCTGGGCATGGCAGGGGGCTTATGGGCGCCTGGACCCGCCCACTTCCGCTTTGGGGGCCAGCAACAGTTGCCAGGGCAACCCTGGGCATGGCAGGGGGCTTAAGGGCGCCTGGACCCGCCCACTTCCGCTTTGGGGGCCAGCAACAGTTGCCAGGGCAACCCTGGGCATGGCAGGGGGCTTAAGGGCGCCTGGACCCGCCCACTTCCGCTTTGGGGGCCAGCAACAGTTGCCAGGGCAACTCTGGGCATGGCAGGGGGCTTATGGGGGCCAGGACCCGCCCACTTCCGCTTTGGGGGCCAGCAGCAGTTGCCAGGGCAACCCTGGGCATGGCAGGGGGCTTAAGGGGGCCAGGACCCGCCCACTTCCGCTTTGGGGGCCAGCAGCAGTTGCCAGGGCAACCCTGGGCATGGCAGGGGGCTTAAGGGGGCCTGGACCCGCCCACTTCCGTTTTGGCGGCCAGCAGCAGTTGCCAGGGCAACCCTGGGCATGGCAGGGGGCTTAAGGGGGCCTGGACCCGTCCACTTCCGCTTTGGGGGCCAGCAACAGTTGCCAGGGCAACCCTGGGCATGGCAGGGGGCTTAAGGGGGCCAGGACCCGCCCACTTCCGCTTTGGGGGCCAGCAACAGTTGCCAGGGCAACCCTGGGCATGGCAGGGGGCTTAAGGGGGCCAGGACCCGCCCACTTCCGCTTTGGGGGCCAGCAACAGTTGCCAGGGCAACACTGGGCATGGCAGGGGGCTTAAGGGGGCCTGGACCCGCCCACTTCCGCTTTGGGGGCCAGCAACAGTTGCCAGGGCAACCCTGGGCATGGCAGGGGGCTTAACGGGGCCTGGACCCGCCCACTTCCGCTTTGGGGGCCAGCAACAGTTGCCAGGGCAACCCTGGGCATGGCAGGGGGCTTATGGGGGCCAGGACCCGCCCACTTCCGCTTTGGGGGCCAGCAGCAGTTGCCAGGGCAACCCTGGGCATGGCAGGGGGCTTAAGGGGGCCTGGACCCGCCCACTTCCGCTTTGGGGGCCAGCAACAGTTGCAAGGGCAACCCTGGCATGGCAGGGGGCTAAAGGGCGCCTGGACCCGCCCACTTCCGCTTTGGGGGCCAGCAACAGTTGCCAGGGAAACCCTGGGCATGGCAGGGGGCTTAAGGGCGCCTGGACCCGCCCACTTCCGCTTTGGGGGACAGCAACAGTTGCCAGGGCAACCCTGGGCATTGCAGGGGGATTAAGGGGGCCTGGACCCGCCCACTTCCGCTTTGGGGGCCAGCAACAGTTGCCAGGGCAACCCTGGGCATGGCAGGGGGCTTAAGGGGGCCTGGACCCGCCCACTTCCGCTTTGGGGGCCAGCAACAATTGCAAGGGCAACCTTGGGCATGGCAGGGGGCTTAAGGGCGCCTGGACCCGCCCACTTCCGCTTTGGGGGCCAGCAACAGTTGCCAGGGAAACCCTGGGCATGGCAGGGGGCTTAAGGGCGCCTGGACCCGCCCACTTCCGCTTTGGGGGACAGCAACAGTTGCCAGGGCAACCCTGGGCATGGCAGGGGGCTTAAGGGGGCCTGGACCCGCCCACTTCCGCTTTGGGGGCCAGCAACAGTTGCCAGGGCAACCCTGGGCATGGCAGGGGGCTTAAGGGGGCCTGGACCCGCCCACTTCCGCTTTGGGGGCCAGCAACAGTTGCAAGGGCAACCCTGGGCATGGCAGGGGGCTTAAGGGCGCCTGGACCCGCCCACTTCCGCTTTGGGGGCCAGCAACAGTTGCCAGGGAAACCCTGGGCATGGCAGGGGGCTTAAGGGCGCCTGGACCCGCCCACTTCCGCTTTGGGGGCCAGCAACAGTTGCCAGGGCAACCCTGGGCATGGCAGGGGGCTTAAGGGCGCCTGGACCCGCCCACTTCCGCTTTGGGGGCCAGCAACAGTTGCCAGGGCAACCCTGGGCATGGCAGGGGGCTTAAGGGCGCCTGGACCCGCCCACTTCCGCTTTGGGGGCCAGCAACAGTTGCCAGGGCAACCCTGGGCATGGCAGGGGGCTTATGGGGGCCAGGACCCGCCCACTTCCGCTTTGGGGGCCAGCAGCAGTTGCCAGGGCAACCCTGGGCATGGCAGGGGGCTTAAGGGGGCCAGGACCCGCCCACTTCCGCTTTGGGGGCCAGCAGCAGTTGCCAGTTCAACCCTGGGCATGGCAGGGGGCTTAAGGGGGCCTGGACCCGCCCACTTCCGCTTTGGCGGCCAGCAGCAGTTGCCAGGGCAACCCTGGGCATGGCAGGGGGCTTAAGGGGGCCTGGACCCGCCCACTTCCGCTTTGGGGGCCAGCAGCAGTTGCCAGAGCTACCCTGGGCAAGGCAGGGGGCTTAAGGGGGCCTGGACCCGCCCACTTCCGCTTTGGGGGCCAGCAACAGTTGCCAGGGCAACCCTGGGCATGGCAGGGGGCTTAAGGGGGCCTGGACCCGCCCACTTCCGCTTTGGGGGCCAGCAACAGTTGCCAGGGCAACCCTGGGCATGGCAGGGGGCTTAAGGGCGCCTGGACCCGCCCACTTCCGCTTTGGGGGCCAGCAACAGTTGCCAGGGCAACCCTGGGCATGGCAGGGGGCTTAAGGGCGCCTGGACCCGCCCACTTCCGCTTTGGGGGCCAGCAACAGTTGCCAGGGCAACCCTGGGCATGGCAGGGGGCTTAAGGGCGCCTGGACCCGCCCACTTCCGCTTTGGGGGCCAGCAACAGTTGCCAGGGCAACCCTGGGCATGGCAGGGGGCTTAAGGGCGCCTGGACCCGCCCACTTCCGCTTTGGGGGCCAGCAACAGTTGCCAGGGCAACCCTGGGCATGGCAGGGGGCTTAAGGGGGCCTGGAAACGCCCACTTCCGCTTTGGGGGCCAGCAACAGTTGCCAGGGCAACCCTGGGCATGGCAGGGGGCTTAAGGGGGCCTGGAAACGCCCACTTCCGCTTTGGGGGCCAGCAACAGTTGCCAGGGCAACCCTGGGCATGGCAGGGGCTTAAGGGGGCCTGGACCCGCCCACTTCCGCTTTGGGGGCCAGCAACAGTTGCCAGGGCAACCCTGGGCATGGCAGGGGGCTTAAGGGCGCCTGGATCCGCCCACTTCCGCTTTGGGGGCCAGCAACAGTTGCCAGGGCAACCCTGGGCATGGCAGGGGGCTTAAGGGCGCCTGGATCCGCCCACTTCCGCTTTGGGGGCCAGCAGCAGTTGCCAGGGCAACCCTGGGCATGGCAGGGGGCTTATGGGGGCCAGGACCCGCCCACTTCCGCTTTGGGGGCCAGCAGCAGTTGCCAGGGCAACCCTGGGCATGGCAGGGGGCTTAAGGGGGCCTGGACCCGCCCACTTCCGCTTTGGGGGCCAGCAACAGTTGCCAGGGCAACCCTGGGCATGGCAGGGGGCTTAAGGGGGCCTGGACCCGCCCACTTCCGCTTTGGGGGCCAGCAACAGTTGCAAGGGCAACCCTGGGCATGGCAGGGGGCTTATGGGCGCCTGGACCCGCCCACTTCCGCTTTGGGGGCCAGCAACAGTTGCCAGGGCAACCCTGGGCATGGCAGGGGGCTTAAGGGCGCCTGGACCCGCCCACTTCCGCTTTGGGGGCCAGCAACAGTTGCCAGGGCAACCCTGGGCATGGCAGGGGGCTTAAGGGCGCCTGGACCCGCCCACTTCCGCTTTGGGGGCCAGCAACAGTTGCCAGGGCAACTCTGGGCATGGCAGGGGGCTTATGGGGGCCAGGACCCGCCCACTTCCGCTTTGGGGGCCAGCAGCAGTTGCCAGGGCAACCCTGGGCATGGCAGGGGGCTTAAGGGGGCCAGGACCCACCCACTTCCGCTTTGGGGGCCAGCAACAGTTGCCAGGGCAACACTGGGCATGGCAGGGGGCTTAAGGGGGCCTGGACCCGCCCACTTCCGCTTTGGGGGCCAGCAACAGTTGCCAGGGCAACCCTGGGCATGGCAGGGGGCTTAACGGGGCCTGGACCCGCCCACTTCCGCTTTGGGGGCCAGCAACAGTTGCCAGGGCAACCCTGGGCATGGCAGGGGGCTTAAGGGGGCCAGGACCCGCCCATTTCCGCTTTGGGGGCCAGCAACAGTTGCCAGGGCAACCCTGGGCATGGCAGGGGGCTTAAGGGCGCCTGGACCCGCCCACTTCCGCTTTGGGGGCCAGCAACAGTTGCCAGGGCAACCCTGGGCATGGCAGGGGGCTTAAGGGCGCCTGGACCCGCCCACTTCCGCTTTGGGGGCCAGCAACAGTTGCCAGGGCAACCCTGGGCATGGCAGGGGGCTTAAGGGCGCCTGGACCCGCCCACTTCCGCTTTGGGGGCCAGCAACAGTTGCCAGGGCAACCCTGGGCATGGCAGAGGGCTTAAGGGCGCCTGGACCCGCCCACTTCCGCTTTGGGGGCCAGCAACAGTTGCCAGGGCAACCCTGGGCATGGCAGGGGGCTTAAGGGGGCCTGGAAACGCCCACTTCCGCTTTGGGGGCCAGCAACAGTTGCCAGGGCAACCCTGGGCATGGCAGGGGGCTTAAGGGCGCCTGGATCCGCCCACTTCCGCTTTGGGGGCCAGCAACAGTTGCCAGGGCAACCCTGGGCATGGCAGGGGGCTTAAGGGCGCCTGGACCCGCCCACTTCCGCTTTGGGGGCCAGCAGCAGTTGCCAGGGCAACCCTGGGCATGGCAGGGGGCTTATGGGGGCCTGGACCCGCCCACTTCCGCTTTGGGGGCCAGCAGCAGTTGCCAGGGCAACCCTGGGCATGGCAGGGGGCTTAAGGGGGCCTGGACCCGCCCACTTCCGCTTTGGGGGCCAGCAACAGTTGCCAGGGCAACCCTGGGCATGGCAGGGGGCTTAAGGGGGCCTGGACCCGCCCACTTCCGCTTTGGGGGCCAGCAACAGTTGCCAGGGCAACCCTGGGCATGGCAGGGGGCTTAAGGGCGCCTGGACCCGCCCACTTCCGCTTTGGGGGCCAGCAACAGTTGCCAGGGCAACCCTGGGCATGGCAGGGGGCTTAAGGGCGCCTGGACCCGCCCACTTCCGCTTTGGGGGCCAGCAACAGTTGCCAGGGCAACCCTGGGCATGGCAGGGGGCTTATGGGGGCCAGGACCCGCCCACTTCCGCTTTGGGGGCCAGCAGCAGTTGCCAGGGCAACCCTGGGCATGGCAGGGGGCTTAAGGGGGCCAGGACCCGCCCACTTCCGCTTTGGGGGGCCAGCAGCAGTTGCCAGGGCAACCCTGGGCATGGCAGGGGGCTTAAGGGGGCCTGGACCCGCCCACTTCCGCTTTGGGGGCCAGCAGCAGTTGCCAGGGCAACCCTGGGCATGGCAGGGGGCTTAAGGGGGCCTGGACCCGCCCACTTCCGCTTTGGGGGCCAGCAGCAGTTGCCAGAGCTACCCTGGGCAAGGCAGGGGGCTTAAGGGGGCCTGGACCCGCCCACTTCCGCTTTGGGGGCCAGCAACAGTTGCCAGGGCAACCCTGGGCATGGCAGGGGGCTTAAGGGGGCCAGGACCCGCCCACTTCCGCTTTGGGGGCCAGCAACAGTTGACAGGGCAACCCTGGCATGGCAGGGGGGCTTAAGGGCGCCTGGACCCGCCCACTTCCGCTTTGGGGGCCAGCAACAGTTGCCAGGGCAACCCTGGCATGGCAGGGGGCTTAAGGGGGCCTGGACCCGCCCACTTCCGCTTTGGGGGCCAGCAACAGTTGCCAGGGCAACCCTGGGCATGGCAGGGGGCTTAAGGGGGCCTGGACCCGCCCACTTCCGCTTTGGGGGCCAGCAACAGTTGCCAGGGCAACCCTGGGCATGGCAGGGGGATTAAGGGCGCCTGGATCCGCCCACTTCCGCTTTGGGGGCCAGCAACAGTTGCCAGGGCAACCCTGGGCATGGCACGGGGCTTAAGGGCGCCTGGACCCGCCCACTTCCGCTTTGGGGGCCAGCAGCAGTTGCCAGGGCAACCCTGGGCATGGCAGGTGGCTTATGGGGGCCAGGACCCGCCCACTTCCGCTTTGGGGGCCAGCAGCAGTTGCCAGGGCAACCCTGGGCATGGCAGGGGGCTTAGGGGGCCTGGACCCGCCCACTTCTGCAATGGGGGCCAGCAACAGTTGCCAGGGCAACCCTGGGCATGGCAGGGGGCTTAAGGGGGCCTGGACCCGCCCACTTCCGCTTTGGGGGCCAGCAACAGTTGCCAGGGCAACCCTGGGCATGGCAGGGGGCTTAAGGGCGCCTGGACCCGCCCACTTCCGCTTTGGGGGCCAGCAACAGTTGCCAGGGCAACCCTGGGCATGGCAGGGGGCTTAAGGGCACCTGGACCCGCCCACTTCCGCTTTGGGGGCCAGCAACAGTTGCCAGGGCAACCCTGGGCATGGCAGGGGGCTTAAGGGGGCCTGGACCCGCCCACTTCCGCTTTGGGGGCCAGCAACAGTTGCCAGGGCAACCCTGGGCATGGCAGGGGGCTTAAGGGGGCCAGGACCCGCCCACTTCCGCTTTGGGGGCCAGCAGCAGTTGCCAGGGCAACCCTGGGCATGGCAGGGGGCTTATGGGGGCCAGGACCCGCCCACTTCCGCTTTGGGGGCCAGCAGCAGTTGCTAGGGCAACCCTGGGCATGGCAGGGGGCTTAAGGGGGCCTGGACCCGCCCACTTCCGCTTTGGGGGCCAGCAGCAGTTGCCAGGGCAACCCTGGGCATGGCAGTGGGCCTGGACCCGCCCACTTCCGCTTTGGGGGCCAGCAGCAGTTGCCAGAGCTACCCTGGGCAAGGCAGGGGGCTTAAGGGGGCCTGGACCCGCCCACTTCCGCTTTGGGGGCCAGCAACAGTTGCCAGGGCAACCCTGGGCATGGCAGGGGGCTTAAGGGGGCCAGGACCCGCCCACTTCCGCTTTGGGGGCCAGAAACAGTTGCCAGGGCAACCCTGGGCATGGCAGGGGGCTTAAGGGGGCCAGGACCCGCCCACTTCCGCTTTGGGGGCCAGCAACAGTTGCCAGGGCAACCCTGGGCATGGCAGGGGGCTTAAGGGGGCCTGGACCCGCTCACTTCCGCTTTGGGGGCCAGCAACAGTTGCCAGGGCAACACTGGGCATGGCAGGGGGCTTAAGGGGGCCTGGACCCGCCCACTTCCGCTTTGGGGGCCAGCAACAGTTGCCAGGGCAACCCTGGGCATGGCAGGGGGCTTAACGGGGCCTGGACCCGCCCACTTCCGCTTTGGGGGCCAGCAACAGTTGCCAGGGCAACCCTGGGCATGGCAGGGGGCTTAAGGGGGCCAGGACCCGCCCATTTCCGCTTTGGGGGCCAGCAACAGTTGCCAGGGCAACCCTGGGCATGGCAGGGGGCTTAAGGGCGCCTGGACCCGCCCACTTCCGCTTTGGGGGCCAGCAACAGTTGCCAGGGCAACCCTGGGCATGGCAGGGGGCTTAAGGGGGCCTGGACCCGCCCACTTCCGCTTTGGGGGCCAGCAACAGTTGCCAGGGCAACCTTGGGCATGGCAGGGGGCTTAAGGGGGCCTGGACCCGCCCACTTCCGCTTTGGGGGCCAGCAACAGTTGCCAGGGCAACCCTGGGCATGGCAGGGGGATTAAGGGCGCCTGGATCCGCCCACTTCCGCTTTGGGGGCCAGCAGCAGTTGCCAGTTCAACCCTGGGCATGGCAGGGGGCTTAAGGGGGCCTGGACCCGCCCACTTCCGCTTTGGCGGCCAGCAGCAGTTGCCAGGGCAACCCTGGGCATGGCAGGGGGCTTATGGGGGCCAGGACCCGCCCACTTCCGCTTTGGGGGCCAGCAGCAGTTGCCAGGGCAACCCTGGGCATGGCAGGGGGCTTAAGGGGGCCTGGACCCGCCCACTTCCGCTTTGGGGGCCAGCAGCAGTTGCCAGAGCTACCCTGGGCAAGGCAGGGGGCTTAAGGGGGCCTGGACCCGCCCACTTCCGCTTTGGGGGCCAGCAACAGTTGCCAGGGCAACCCTGGGCATGGCAGGGGGCTTAAGGGGGCCTGGACCCGCCCACTTCCGCTTTGGGGGCCAGCAACAGTTGCCAGGGCAACCCTGGGCATGGCAGGGGGATTAAGGGCGCCTGGATCCGCCCACTTCCGCTTTGGGGGCCAGCAGCAGTTGCCAGTTCAACCCTGGGCATGGCAGGGGGCTTAAGGGGGCCTGGACCCGCCCACTTCCGCTTTGGCGGCCAGCAGCAGTTGCCAGGGCAACCCTGGGCATGGCAGGGGGCTTAAGGGGGCCTGGACCCGCCCACTTCCGCTTTGGGGGCCAGCAGCAGTTGCCAGAGCTACCCTGGGCAAGGCAGGGGGCTTAAGGGGGCCTGGACCCGCCCACTTCCGCTTTGGGGGCCAGCAACAGTTGCCAGGGCAACCCTGGGCATGGCAGGGGGCTTAAGGGGGCCTGGACCCGCCCACTTCCGCTTTGGGGGCCAGCAACAGTTGCCAGGGCAACCCTGGGCATGGCAGGGGGCTTAAGGGCGCCTGGACCCGCCCACTTCCGCTTTGGGGGCCAGCAACAGTTGCCAGGGCAACCCTGGGCATGGCAGGGGGCTTAAGGGCGCCTGGACCCGCCCACTTCCGCTTTGGGGGCCAGCAACAGTTGCCAGGGCAACCCTGGGCATGGCAGGGGGCTTAAGGGCGCCTGGACCCGCCCACTTCCGCTTTGGGGGCCAGCAACAGTTGCCAGGGCAACCCTGGGCATGGCAGGGGGCTTAAGGGCGCCTGGACCCGCCCACTTCCGCTTTGGGGGCCAGCAACAGTTGCCAGGGCAACCCTGGGCATGGCAGGGGGCTTAAGGGGGCCTGGAAACGCCCACTTCCGCTTTGGGGGCCAGCAACAGTTGCCAGGGCAACCCTGGGCATGGCAGGGGGCTTAAGGGGGCCTGGAAACGCCCACTTCCGCTTTGGGGGCCAGCAACAGTTGCCAGGGCAACCCTGGGCATGGCAGGGGGCTTAAGGGGGCCTGGACCCGCCCACTTCCGCTTTGGGGGCCAGCAACAGTTGCCAGGGCAACCCTGGGCATGGCAGGGGGCTTAAGGGCGCCTGGATCCGCCCACTTCCGCTTTGGGGGCCAGCAACAGTTGCCAGGGCAACCCTGGGCATGGCAGGGGGCTTAAGGGCGCCTGGATCCGCCCACTTCCGCTTTGGGGGCCAGCAGCAGTTGCCAGGGCAACCCTGGGCATGGCAGGGGGCTTATGGGGGCCAGGACCCGCCCACTTCCGCTTTGGGGGCCAGCAGCAGTTGCCAGGGCAACCCTGGGCATGGCAGGGGGCTTAAGGGGGCCTGGACCCGCCCACTTCCGCTTTGGGGGCCAGCAACAGTTGCCAGGGCAACCCTGGGCATGGCAGGGGGCTTAAGGGGGCCTGGACCCGCCCACTTCCGCTTTGGGGGCCAGCAACAGTTGCAAGGGCAACCCTGGGCATGGCAGGGGGCTTATGGGCGCCTGGACCCGCCCACTTCCGCTTTGGGGGCCAGCAACAGTTGCCAGGGCAACCCTGGGCATGGCAGGGGGCTTAAGGGCGCCTGGACCCGCCCACTTCCGCTTTGGGGGCCAGCAACAGTTGCCAGGGCAACCCTGGGCATGGCAGGGGGCTTAAGGGCGCCTGGACCCGCCCACTTCCGCTTTGGGGGCCAGCAACAGTTGCCAGGGCAACTCTGGGCATGGCAGGGGGCTTATGGGGGCCAGGACCCGCCCACTTCCGCTTTGGGGGCCAGCAGCAGTTGCCAGGGCAACCCTGGGCATGGCAGGGGGCTTAAGGGGGCCAGGACCCGCCCACTTCCGCTTTGGGGGCCAGCAGCAGTTGCCAGGGCAACCCTGGGCATGGCAGGGGGCTTAAGGGGGCCTGGACCCGCCCACTTCCGTTTTGGCGGCCAGCAGCAGTTGCCAGGGCAACCCTGGGCATGGCAGGGGGCTTAAGGGGGCCTGGACCCGCCCACTTCCGCTTTGGGGGCCAGCAGCAGTTGCCAGAGCTACCCTGGGCAAGGCAGGGGGCTTAAGGGGGCCTGGACCCGCCCACTTCCGCTTTGGGGGCCAGCAACAGTTGCCAGGGCAACCCTGGGCATGGCAGGGGGCTTAAGGGGGCCAGGACCCGCCCACTTCCGCTTTGGGGGCCAGCAACAGTTGCCAGGGCAACCCTGGGCATGGCAGGGGGCTTAAGGGGGCCAGGACCCGCCCACTTCCGCTTTGGGGGCCAGCAACAGTTGCCAGGGCAACACTGGGCATGGCAGGGGGCTTAAGGGGGCCTGGACCCGCCCACTTCCGCTTTGGGGGCCAGCAACAGTTGCCAGGGCAACCCTGGGCATGGCAGGGGGCTTAACGGGGCCTGGACCCGCCCACTTCCGCTTTGGGGGCCAGCAACAGTTGCCAGGGCAACCCTGGGCATGGCAGGGGGCTTAAGGGGGCCAGGACCCGCCCATTTCCGCTTTGGGGGCCAGCAACAGTTGCCAGGGCAACCCTGGGCATGGCAGGGGGCTTAAGGGCGCCTGGACCCGCCCACTTCCGCTTTGGGGGCCAGCAACAGTTGCCAGGGCAACCCTGGGCATGGCAGGGGGCTTAAGGGCGCCTGGACCCGCCCACTTCCGCTTTGGGGGCCAGCAACAGTTGCCAGGGCAACCCTGGGCATGGCAGGGGGCTTAAGGGCGCCTGGACCCGCCCACTTCCGCTTTGGGGGCCAGCAACAGTTGCCAGGGCAACCCTGGGCATGGCAGAGGGCTTAAGGGCGCCTGGACCCGCCCACTTCCGCTTTGGGGGCCAGCAACAGTTGCCAGGGCAACCCTGGGCATGGCAGGGGGCTTAAGGGGGCCTGGAAACGCCCACTTCCGCTTTGGGGGCCAGCAACAGTTGCCAGGGCAACCCTGGGCATGGCAGGGGGCTTAAGGGCGCCTGGATCCGCCCACTTCCGCTTTGGGGGCCAGCAACAGTTGCCAGGGCAACCCTGGGCATGGCAGGGGGCTTAAGGGCGCCTGGACCCGCCCACTTCCGCTTTGGGGGCCAGCAGCAGTTGCCAGGGCAACCCTGGGCATGGCAGGGGGCTTATGGGGGCCTGGACCCGCCCACTTCCGCTTTGGGGGCCAGCAGCAGTTGCCAGGGCAACCCTGGGCATGGCAGGGGGCTTAAGGGGGCCTGGACCCGCCCACTTCCGCTTTGGGGGCCAGCAACAGTTGCCAGGGCAACCCTGGGCATGGCAGGGGGCTTAAGGGGGCCTGGACCCGCCCACTTCCGCTTTGGGGGCCAGCAACAGTTGCCAGGGCAACCCTGGGCATGGCAGGGGGCTTAAGGGCGCCTGGACCCGCCCACTTCCGCTTTGGGGGCCAGCAACAGTTGCCAGGGCAACCCTGGGCATGGCAGGGGGCTTAAGGGCGCCTGGACCCGCCCACTTCCGCTTTGGGGGCCAGCAACAGTTGCCAGGGCAACCCTGGGCATGGCAGGGGGCTTATGGGGGCCAGGACCCGCCCACTTCCGCTTTGGGGGCCAGCAGCAGTTGCCAGGGCAACCCTGGGCATGGCAGGGGGCTTAAGGGGGCCAGGACCCGCCCACTTCCGCTTTGGGGGCCAGCAGCAGTTGCCAGGGCAACCCTGGGCATGGCAGGGGGCTTAAGGGGGCCTGGACCCGCCCACTTCCGCTTTGGGGGCCAGCAGCAGTTGCCAGGGCAACCCTGGGCATGGCAGGGGGCTTAAGGGGGCCTGGACCCGCCCACTTCCGCTTTGGGGGCCAGCAGCAGTTGCCAGAGCTACCCTGGGCAAGGCAGGGGGCTTAAGGGGGCCTGGACCCGCCCACTTCCGCTTTGGGGGCCAGCAACAGTTGCCAGGGCAACCCTGGGCATGGCAGGGGGCTTAAGGGGGCCAGGACCCGCCCACTTCCGCTTTGGGGGCCAGCAACAGTTGACAGGGCAACCCTGGGCATGGCAGGGGGCTTAAGGGGGCCAGGACCCGCCCACTTCCGCTTTGGGGGCCAGCAACAGTTGCCAGGGCAACCCTGGGCATGGCAGGGGGCTTAAGGGGGCCTGGACCCGCTCACTTCCGCTTTGGGGGCCAGCAACAGTTGCCAGGGAAACACTGGGCATGGCAGGGGGCTTAAGGGGGCCTGGACCCGCCCACTTCCGCTTTGGGGGCCAGCAACAGTTGCCAGGGCAACCCTGGGCATGGCAGGGGGCTTAACGGGGCCTGGACCCGCCCACTTCCGCTTTGGGGGCCAGCAACAGTTGCCAGGGCAACCCTGGGCATGGCAGAGGGCTTAAGGGGGCCAGGACCCGCCCATTTCCGCTTTGGGGGCCAGCAACAGTTGCCAGGGCAACCCTGGGCATGGCAGGGGGCTTAAGGGCGCCTGGACCCGCCCACTTCCGCTTTGGGGGCCAGCAACAGTTGCCAGGGCAACCCTGGGCATGGCAGGGGGCTTAAGGGGGCCTGGACCCGCCCACTTCCGCTTTGGGGGCCAGCAACAGTTGCCAGGGCAACCCTGGGCATGGCAGGGGGCTTAAGGGGGCCTGGACCCGCCCACTTCCGCTTTGGGGGCCAGCAACAGTTGCCAGGGCAACCCTGGGCATGGCAGGGGGATTAAGGGCGCCTGGATCCGCCCACTTCCGCTTTGGGGGCCAGCAACAGTTGCCAGGGCAACCCTGGGCATGGCACGGGGCTTAAGGGCGCCTGGACCCGCCCACTTCCGCTTTGGGGGCCAGCAGCAGTTGCCAGGGCAACCCTGGGCATGGCAGGTGGCTTATGGGGGCCAGGACCCGCCCACTTCCGCTTTGGGGGCCAGCAGCAGTTGCCAGGGCAACCCTGGGCATGGCAGGGGGCTTAGGGGGCCTGGACCCGCCCACTTCTGCAATGGGGGCCAGCAACAGTTGCCAGGGCAACCCTGGGCATGGCAGGGGGCTTAAGGGGGCCTGGACCCGCCCACTTCCGCTTTGGGGGCCAGCAACAGTTGCCAGGGCAACCCTGGGCATGGCAGGGGGCTTAAGGGCGCCTGGACCCGCCCACTTCCGCTTTGGGGGCCAGCAACAGTTGCCAGGGCAACCCTGGGCATGGCAGGGGGCTTAAGGGCACCTGGACCCGCCCACTTCCGCTTTGGGGGCCAGCAACAGTTGCCAGGGCAACCCTGGGCATGGCAGGGGGCTTAAGGGGGCCTGGA
>NW_028142557.1:0-51759 GCF_055691185.1 Crinia signifera
TGGGTTGCCCTGGCAACTGTTGCTGGCCCCCAAAGCGGAAGTGGGCGGGTCCAGGCCCCCTTAAGCCCCCTGCCATGCCCAGGGTTGCCCTGGCACCTGTTGCTGGCCCCCAAAGCTGAAGTGGGCGGGTCCAGGCCCCCTTGAGCCACCTGCCATGCCCAGGGTTGCCCTGGCAACTGTTGCTGGCCCCCAAAGCGGAAGTGGGCGGGTCCAGGCCCCCTTGAGCCCCCTGCCATACCCAGGGTTGCCCTGGCACCTGTTGCTGGCCCCCAAAGCGGAAGTGGGCGGGTCCAGGCCCCCTTGAGCCACCTGCCATGCACAGGGTTGCCCTGGCAACTGTTGCTGGCCCCCAAAGCGGAAGTGGGCGGGTCCAGGCCCCCTTGAGCCCCCTGCCATACCCAGGGTTGCCCTGGCAACTGTTGCTGGCCCCCAAAGCGGAAGTGGGCGGTTCCAGGCCCCCTTGAGCCCCCTGCCATGCCCAGGGTTGCCCTGGCAACTGTTGCTGGCCCCCAAAGCGGAAGTGGGGCGGGTCCAGGCCCCCTTGAGCCCCCTGCCATGCCCAGGGTTGCCCTGGCAACTGTTGCTGGCCCCCAAAGCGGAAGTGGGCGGGTCCAGGCCCCCTTGAGCCCCCTGCCATACCCAGGGTTGCCCTGGCAACTGTTGCTGGCCCCCAAAGCGGAAGTGGGCGGGTCAAGGCCCCCTTAAAGACCCATGCCATGCCCAGGGTTGCCCTGGCAACTGTTGCTGGCCCCCAAAGCGGAAGTGGGCGGGTCCAGGCCCCCTTGAGCCCCCTGCCATACCCAGGGTTGCCCTGGCAACTGTTGCTGGCCCCCAAAGCGGAAGTGGGCGGGTCCAGGCCCCCTTAAAGATCCCTGCCATGCCCATTGTTGCCCTGGCAACTGTTGCTGGCCCCCAAAGCGGAAGTGGGCGGGTCCAGGCCCCCTTAAGCCCCCTGCCATGCCCATTGTTGCCCTGGCAACTGTTGCTGGCCCCCAAAGCGGAAGTGGGCGGGTCCAGGCCCCCTTGAGCCCCCTGCCATGCCCAGGGTTGCCCTGGCAACTGTTGCTGGCCCCCAAAGCGGAAGTGGGCGGGTCCAGGCCCCCTTAAAGCCCCCTGCCATGCCCAGGGTTGCCCTGGCAACTGTTGCTGGCCCCCAAAGCGGAAGTGGGCGGGTCAAGGCCCCCTTAAAGCCCCCTGCCATGGCCAGGGTTGCCCTGGCAACTGTTGCTGGCCCCCAAAGCGGAAGTGGGCGGTTCCAGGCCCCCTTAAGCCCCCTGCCATGCCCAGGGTTGCCCTGGCAACTGTTGCTGGCCCCCAAAGCGGAAGTGGGCGGGTCCAGGCCCCCTTAAAGCCCCCTGCCATGCCCAGGGTTTCCCTGGCAACTGTTGCTGGCCCCCAAAGCGGAAGTGGGCGGGTCCAGGCCCCCTTGAGCCCCCTGCCATACCCAGGGTTGCCCTGGCAACTGTTGCTGGCCCCCAAAGCGGAAGTGGGCGGGTCCAGGCCCCCTTAAAGCCCCCTGCCATGCCCAGGGTTGCCCTGGCAACTGTTGCTGGCCCCCAAAGCGGAAGTGGGCGGGTCCAGGCCCCCTTAAGCCCCCTGCCATGCCCATTGTTGCCCTGGCAACTGTTGCTGGCCCCCAAAGCGGAAGTGGGCGGGTCCAGGCCCCCTTGAGCCCCCTGCCATGCCCAGGGTTGCCCTGGCAACTGTTGCTGGCCCCCAAAGCGGAAGTGGGCGGGTCCAGGCCCCCTTGAGCCCCCTGCCATACCCAAGGTTGCCCTGGCAACTGTTGCTGGCCCCCAACGCAGAAGTGGGCGGGTCCAGGCCCACTTGAGCCCCCTGCCATGCCCAGGGTTGCCCTGGCAACTGTTGCTGTCCCCCAAAGCGGAAGTATGCTGGTCCAGGCCCCCTTAAAGCCACCTGCCATGCCCAGGGTTGCCCTGGCAACTGTTGCTGGCCCCCAAAGCGGAAGTGGGCGGGTACAGGCCCCCTTGAGCCCCCTGCCATACCCAGGGTTGCCCTGGCAACTGTTGCTGGCCCCCAAAGCGGAAGTGGGCGGGTCAAGGCCCCCTTAAAGCCCCCTGCCATGCCCAGGGTTGCCCTGGCAACTGTTGCTGGCCACCAAAGCGGAAGTGGGCGGGTCCAGGCCCCCTTAAAGCCCGCTGCCATGCCCAGGGTTGCCCCTGGCAACTGTTGCTGGCCCCCAAAGCGGAAGTGAGCGGGTCCAGGCCCCCTTGAGCCCCCTGCCATGCCCAGGGTTGCCCTGGCAACTGTTGCTGGCCCCCAAAGCGGAAGTGAGCGGGTCCAGGCCCCCTTAAAGCCCCCTGCCATGCCCAGGGTTGCCCTGGCAACTGTTGCTGGCCCCCAAAGCGGAAGTGGGCGGGTCCAGGCCCCCTTAAAGCCCCCTGCCATGCCCAGGGTTGCCCTGGCAACTGTTGCTGGCCCCCAAAGCGGAAGTGGGCGGGTCCAGGCCCACTTGAGCCCCCTGCCATGCCCAGGGTTGCCCTGGCAACTGTTGCTGGCCCCCAAAGCGGAAATATGCTGGTCCAGGCCCCCTTAAAGCCACCTGCCATGCCCAGGGTTGCCCTGGCAACTGTTGCTGGCCCCCAAAGCGGAAGTGGGCGGGTCCAGGCCCCCTTGAGCCCCCTGCCATACCCAGGGTTGCCCTGGCAACTGTTGCTGGCCCCCAAAGCGGAAGTGGGCGGGTCCAGGCCCCCTTAAGCCCCCTGCCATGCCCAGGGTTGCCCTGGCAACTGTTGCTGGCCCCCAAAGCGGAAGTGGGCGGGTCCAGGCCCCCTTGAGCCCCCTGCCATGCCCAGGGTTGCCCTGGCAACTGTTGCTGGCCCCCAAAGCGGAAGTGGGCGGGTCCAGGCCCCCTTAAAGCCCCCTGCCATGCCCAGGGTTGCCCTGGCAACTGTTGCTGGCCCCCAAAGCGGAAGTGGGCGGGTCCAGGCCCCCTTAAAGCCCGCTGCCATGCCCAGGGTTGCCCTGGCAACTGTTTCTGGCCCCCAAAGCGGAAGTGGGCGGGTCCAGGCCCCCTTAAAGCCCGCTGCCATGCCCAGGGTTGCCCTGGCAACTGTTTCTGGCCCCCAAAGCGGAAGTGGGCGGGTCAAGGCCCCCTTAAAGCCACCTGCCATGCCCAGGGTTGCCCTGGCAACTGTTGCTGGCCCCCAAAGCGGAAGTGGGCGGGTCCAGGCCCCCTTGAGCCACCTGCCATGCCCAGGGTTGCCCTGGCAACTGTTGCTGGCCCCCAAAGCGGAAGTGGGCGGTTCCAGGCCCCCTTGAGCCCCCTGCCATGCCCAGGGTTGCCCTGGCAACTGTTGCTGGCCCCCAAAGCGGAAGTGGGCGGGTCCAGGCCCCCTTGAGCCCCCTGCCATGCCCAGGGTTGCCCTGGACACTGTTGCTGGCCCCCAAAGCGGAAGTGGGCGGGTCCAGGCCCCCTTGAGCCCCCTGCCATACCCAGGGTTGCCCTGGCAACTGTTGCTGGCCCCCAAAGCGGAAGTGGGCGGGTCAAGGCCCCCTTAAAGCCCCATGCCATGCCCAGGGTTGCCCTGGCAACTGTTGCTGGCCCCCAAAGCGGAAGTGGGCGGGTCCAGGCCCCCTTGAGCCCCCTGCCATACCCAGGGTTGCCCTGGCAACTGTTGCTGGCCCCCAAAGCGGAAGTGGGCGGGTCCAGGCCCCCTTAAAGATCCCTGCCATGCCCATTGTTGCCCTGGCAACTGTTGCTGGCCCCCAAAGCGGAAGTGGGCGGGTCCAGGCCCCCTTAAGCCCCCTGCCATGCCCAGGGTTGCCCTGGCAACTGTTGCTGGCCCCCAAAGCGGAAGTGGGCGGGTCCAGGCCCCCTTGAGCCCCCTGCCATGCCCAGGGTTGCCCTGGCAACTGTTGCTGGCCCCCAAAGCGGAAGTGGGCGGGTCCAGGCCCCCTTAAAGCCCCCTGCCATGCCCAGGGTTGCCCTGGCAACTGTTGCTGGCCCCCAAAGCGGAAGTGGGCGGGTCAAGGCCCCCTTAAAGCCCCCTGCCATGCCCAGGGTTGCCCTGGCAACTGTTGCAGGCCCCCAAAGCGGAAGTGGGCGGTTCCAGGCCCCCTTAAGCCCCCTGCCATGCCCAGGGTTGCCCTGGCAACTGTTGCTGGCCCCCAAAGCGGAAGTGGGCGGGTCCAGGCCCCCTTAAAGCCCCCTGCCATGCCCAGGGTTGCCCTGGCAACTGTTGCTGGCCCCCAAAGCGGAAGTGGGCGGGTCCAGGCCCCCTTGAGCCCCCTGCCATACCCAGGGTTGCCCTGGCAACTGTTGCTGGCCCCCAAAGCGGAAGTGGGCGGGTCCAGGCCCCCTTAAAGCCCCCTGCCATGCCCAGGGTTGCCCTGGCAACTGTTGCTGGCCCCCAAAGCGGAAGTGGGCGGGTCCAGGCCCCCTTAAGCCCCCTGCCATGCCCATTGTTGCCCTGGCAACTGTTGCTGGCCCCCAAAGCGGAAGTGGGCGGGTTCAGGCCCCCTTGAGCCCCCTGCCATGCCCAGGGTTGCCCTGGCAACTGTTGCTGGCCCCCAAAGCGGAAGTGGGCGGGTCCAGGCCCCCTTGAGCCCCCTGCCATACCCAGGGTTGCCCTGGCAACTGTTGCTGGCCCCCAAAGCGGAAGTGGGCGGGTCCAGGCCCCCTTAAAGCCCCCTGCCATGCCCAGGGTTGCCCTGGCAACTGTTGCTGGCCCCCAAAGCGGAAGTGGGCGGGTCCAGGCCCCCTTGAGCCCCCTGCCATGCCCATTGTTGCCCTGGCAACTGTTGCTGGCCCCCAAAGCGGAAGTGGGCGGGTCCAGGCCCCCTTAAGCCCCCTGCCATGCCCATTGTTGCCCTGGCAACTGTTGCTGGCCCCCAAAGCGGAAGTGGGCGGGTCCAGGCCCCCTTGAGCCCCCTGCCATGCCCAGGGTTGCCCTGGCAACTGTTGCTGGCCCCCAAAGCGGAAGTGGGCGGGTCCAGGCCCCCTTAAAGCCCCCTGCCATGCCCAGGGTTGCCCTGGCAACTGTTGCTGGCCGCCAAAGCGGAAGTGGGAGGGTCCAGGCCCCCTTGAGCCCCCTGCCATACCCAGGGTTGCCCTGGCAACTGTTGCTGGCCCCCAAAGCGGAAGTGGGCGGGTCAAGGCCCCCTTAAAGCCCCCTGCCATGCCCAGGGTTGCCCTGGCAACTGTTGCTGGCCCCCAAAGCGGAAGTGGGCGGTTCCAGGCCCCCTTAAGCCCCCTGCCATGCCCAGGGTTGCCCTGGCAACTGTTGCTGGCCCCCAAAGCGGAAGTGGGCGGGTCCAGGCCCCCTTAAGCCCCCTGCCATGCCCATTGTTGCCCTGGCAACTGTTCCTGTCCCCCAAAGCGGAAGTGGGCGGGTCCAGGCCCCCTTGAGCCCCCTGCCATGCCCAAGGTTGCCCTGGCAACTGTTGCTGGCCCCCAAAGCGGAAGTGGGCGGGTCCAGGCCCCCTTAAAGCCCCCTGCCATGCCCAGGGTTGCCCTGGCAACTGTTGCTGGCCGCCAAAGCGGAAGTGGGAGGGTCCAGGCCCCCTTGAGCCCCCTGCCATACCCAGGGTTGCCCTGGCAACTGTTGCTGGCCCCCAAAGCGGAAGTGGGCGGGTCCAGGCCCCCTTAAAGCCCCCTGCCATGCCCAGGGTTGCCCTGGCAACTGTTGCTGGCCCCCAAAGCGGAAGTGGGCGGGTCCAGGCCCCCTTGAGCCCCCTGCCATGCCCAGGGTTGCCCTGGCAACTGTTGCTGGCCCCCAAAGCGGAAGTGGGCGGGTCCAGGCCCCCATTAAAGCCCCCTGCCATGCCCAGGGTTGCCCTGGCAACTGTTGCTGGCCCCCAAAGCGGAAGTGGGCGGGTCCAGGCCCCCTTGAGCCCCCTGCCATACCCAAGGTTGCCCTGGCAACTGTTGCTGGCCCCCAACGCAGAAGTGGGCGGGTCCAGGCCCACTTGAGCCCCCTGCCATGCCCAGGGTTGCCCTGGCAACTGTTGCTGTCCCCCAAAGCGGAAGTATGCTGGTCCAGGCCCCCTTAAAGCCACCTGCCATGCCCAGGGTTGCCCTGGCAACTGTTGCTGGCCCCCAAAGCGGAAGTGGGCGGGTACAGGCCCCCTTGAGCCCCCTGCCATACCCAGGGTTGCCCTGGCAACTGTTGCTGGCCCCCAAAGCGGAAGTGGGCGGGTCAAGGCCCCCTTAAAGCCCCCTGCCATGCCCAGGGTTGCCCTGGCAACTGTTGCTGGCCACCAAAGCGGAAGTGGGCGGGTCCAGGCCCCCTTAAAGCCCGCTGCCATGCCCAGGGTTGCCCTGGCAACTGTTGCTGGCCCCCAAAGCGGAAGTGAGCGGGTCCAGGCCCCCTTGAGCCCCCTGCCATGCCCAGGGTTGCCCTGGCAACTGTTGCTGGCCCCCAAAGCGGAAGTGGGCGGGTCCAGGCCCCCTTAAAGCCCCCTGCCATGACCATGGTTGCCCTGGCAACTGTTGCTGGCCCCCAAAGCGGAAGTGGGCGGGTCCAGGCCCCCTTAAAGCCCCCTGCCATGCCCAGGGTTGCCCTGGCAACTGTTGCTGGCCCCCAAAGCGGAAGTGGGAGGGTCCAGGCCCCCTTGAGCCCCCTGCCATACCCAGGGTTGCCCTGGCAACTGTTGCTGGCCCCCAAAGCGGAAGTGGGCGGGTCCAGGCCCCCTTAAAGCCCCCTGCCATGCCCAGGGTTGCCCTGGCAACTGTTGCTGGCCCCCAAAGCGGAAGTGGGCGGGTCCAGGCCCCCTTAAGCCCCCTGCCATGCCCATTGTTGCCCTGGCAACTGTTGCTGGCCCCCAAAGCGGAAGTGGGCGGGTCCAGGCCCCCTTGAGCCCCCTGCCATACCCAGGGTTGCCCTGGCAACTGTTGCTGGCCCCCAAAGCGGAAGTGGGTGGGTCCAGGCCCCCTTAAAGCCCCCTGCCATGCCCAGGGTTGCCCTGGCAACTGTTGCTGGCCCCCAAAGCGGAAGTGGGCGGGTCCAGGCCCCCATTAAAGCCCCCTGCCATGCCCAGGGTTGCCCTGGCAACTGTTGCTGGCCCCCAAAGCGGAAGTGGGCGGGTCCAGGCCCCCTTGAGCCCCCTGCCATACCCAAGGTTGCCCTGGCAACTGTTGCTGGCCCCCAACGCAGAAGTGGGCGGGTCCAGGCCCACTTGAGCCCCCTGCCATGCCCAGGGTTGCCCTGGCAACTGTTGCTGTCCCCCAAAGCGGAAGTATGCTGGTCCAGGCCCCCTTAAAGCCACCTGCCATGCCCAGGGTTGCCCTGGCAACTGTTGCTGGCCCCCAAAGCGGAAGTGGGCGGGTACAGGCCCCCTTGAGCCCCCTGCCATACCCAGGGTTGCCCTGGCAACTGTTGCTGGCCCCCAAAGCGGAAGTGGGCGGGTCAAGGCCCCCTTAAAGCCCCCTGCCATGCCCAGGGTTGCCCTGGCAACTGTTGCTGGCCACCAAAGCGGAAGTGGGCGGGTCCAGGCCCCCTTAAAGCCCGCTGCCATGCCCAGGGTTGCCCTGGCAACTGTTGCTGGCCCCCAAAGCGGAAGTGAGCGGGTCCAGGCCCCCTTGAGCCCCCTGCCATGCCCAGGGTTGCCCTGGCAACTGTTGCTGGCCCCCAAAGCGGAAGTGGGCGGGTCCAGGCCCCCTTAAAGCCCCCTGCCATGACCATGGTTGCCCTGGCAACTGTTGCTGGCCCCCAAAGCGGAAGTGGGCGGGTCCAGGCCCCCTTAAAGCCCCCTGCCATGCCCAGGGTTGCCCTGGCAACTGTTGCTGGCCCCCAAAGCGGAAGTGGGCGGGTCCAGGCCCCCTTAAGCCCCCTGCCATGCCCATTGTTGCCCTGGCAACTGTTGCTGGCCCCCAAAGCGGAAGTGGGCGGGTCCAGGCCCCCTTAAGCCCCCTGCCATGCCCATTGTTGCCCTGGCAACTGTTGCTGGCCCCCAAAGCGGAAGTGGGCGGGTCCAGGCCCCCTTGAGCCCCCTGCCATGCCCAGGGTTGCCCTGGCAACTGTTGCTGGCCCCCAAAGCGGAAGTGGGCGGGTCCAGGCCCCCTTAAAGCCCGCTGCCATGCCCAGGGTTGCCCTGGCAACTGTTGCTGGCCCCCAAAGCGGAAGTGAGCGGGTCCAGGCCCCCTTGAGCCCCCTACCATGCCCAGGGTTGCCCTGGCAACTGTTGCTGGCCCCCAAAGCGGAAGTGGGCGGGTCCAGGCCCCCTTAAAGCCCCCTGCCATGACCATGGTTGCCCTGGCAACTGTTGCTGGCCCCCAAAGCGGAAGTGGGCGGGTCCAGGCCCCCTTAAAGCCCCCTGCCATGCCCAGGGTTGCCCTGGCAACTGTTGCTGGCCCCCAAAGCGGAAGTGGGAGGGTCCAGGCCCCCTTGAGCCCCCTGCCATACCCAGGGTTGCCCTGGCAACTGTTGCTGGCCCCCAAAGCGGAAGTGGGCGGGTCCAGGCCCCCTTAAAGCCCCCTGCCATGCCCAGGGTTGCCCTGGCAACTGTTGCTGGCCCCCAAAGCGGAAGTGGGCGGGTCCAGGCCCCCTTAAGCCCCCTGCCATGCCCATTGTTGCCCTGGCAACTGTTGCTGGCCCCCAAAGCGGAAGTGGGCGGGTCCAGGCCCCCTTAAGCCCCCTGCCATGCCCATTGTTGCCCTGGCAACTGTTGCTGGCCCCCAAAGCGGAAGTGGGCGGGTCAAGGCCCCCTTGAGCCCCCTGCCATGCCCAGGGTTGCCCTGGCAACTGTTGCTGGCCCCCAAAGCGGAAGTGGGCGGGTCCAGGCCCCCTTAAAGCCCCCTGCCATGCCCAGGGTTGCCCTGGCAACTGTTGCTGGCCGCCAAAGCGGAAGTGGGAGGGTCCAGGCCCCCTTGAGCCCCCTGCCATACCCAGGGTTGCCCTGGCAACTGTTGCTGGCCCCCACAGCGGAAGTGGGCGGGTCCAGGCCCCCTTAAAGCCCCCTGCCATGCCCAGGGTTGCCCTGGCAACTGTTGCTGGCCCCCAAAGCGGAAGTGGGCGGGTCCAGGCCCCCTTGAGCCCCCTGCCATGCCCAGGGTTGCCCTGGCAACTGTTGCTGGCCCCCAAAGCGGAAGTGGGCGGGTCCAGGCCCCATTAAAGCCCCCTGCCATGCCCAGGGTTGCCCTGGCAACTGTTGCTGGCCCCCAAAGCGGAAGTGGGCGGGTCCAGGCCCCCTTGAGCCCCCTGCCATACCCAAGGTTGCCCTGGCAACTGTTGCTGGCCCCCAACGCAGAAGTGGGCGGGTCCAGGCCCACTTGAGCCCCCTGCCATGCCCAGGGTTGCCCTGGCAACTGTTGCTGTCCCCCAAAGCGGAAGTATGCTGGTCCAGGCCCCCTAAAAGCCCCCTGCCATGCCCAGGGTTGCCCTGGCAACTGTTGCTGGCCCCCAAAGCGGAAGTGGGCGGGTCCAGGCCCCCTTGAGCCACCTGCCATGCCCAGGGTTGCCCTGGCAACTGTTGCTGGCCCCCAAAGCGGAAGTTGGCGGTTCCAGGCCCCCTTGAGCCCCCTGCCATGCCCAGGGTTGCCCTGGCAACTGTTGCTGGCCCCCAAAGCGGAAGTGGGCGGGTCCAGGCCCCCTTGAGCCCCCTGCCATGCCCAGGGTTGCCCTGGCAACTGTTGCTGGCCCCCAAAGCGGAAGTGGGCGGGTCAAGGCCCCCTTAAAGCCCCATGCCATGCCCAGGGTTGCCCTGGCAACTGTTGCTGGCCCCCAAAGCGGAAGTGGGCGGGTCCAGGCCCCCTTGAGCCCCCTGCCATACCCAGGGTTGCCCTGGCAACTGTTGCTGGCCCCCAAAGCGGAAGTGGGCGGGTCCAGGCCCCCTTAAGCCCCCTGCCATGCCCATTGTTGCCCTGGCAACTGTTGCTGGCCCCCAAAGCGGAAGTGGGCGGGTCCAGGCCCCCTTGAGCCCCCTGCCATGCCCAGGGTTGCCCTGGCAACTGTTGCTGGCCCCCAAAGCGGAAGTGGGCGGGTCCAGGCCCCCTTAAAGCCCCCTGCCATGCCCAGGGTTGCCCTGGCAACTGTTGCTGGCCCCCAAAGCGGAAGTGGGCGGGTCAAGGCCCCCTTAAAGCCCCCTGCCATGCCCAGGGTTGCCCTGGCAACTGTTGCTGGCCCCCAAAGCGGAAGTGGGCGGTTCCAGGCCCCCTTAAGCCCCCTGCCATGCCCAGGGTTGCCCTGGCAACTGTTGCTGGCCCCCAAAGCGGAAGTGGGCGGGTCCAGGCCCCCTTAAGCCCCCTGCCATGCCCATTGTTGCCCTGGCAACTGTTCCTGTCCCCCAAAGCGGAAGTGGGCGGGTCCAGGCCCCCTTGAGCCCCCTGCCATGCCCAGGGTTGCCCTGGCAACTGTTGCTGGCCCCCAAAGCGGAAGTGGGCGGGTCCAGGCCCCCTTAAAGCCCCCTGCCATGCCCAGGGTTGCCCTGGCAACTGTTGCTGGCCGCCAAAGCGGAAGTGGGAGGGTCCAGGCCCCCTTGAGCCCCCTGCCATACCCAGGGTTGCCCTGGCAACTGTTGCTGGCCCCCAAAGCGGAAGTGGGCGGGTCCAGGCCCCCTTAAAGCCCCCTGCCATGCCCAGGGTTGCCCTGGCAACTGTTGCTGGCCCCCAAAGCGGAAGTGGGCGGGTCCAGGCCCCCTTGAGCCCCCTGCCATGCCCAGGGTTGCCCTGGCAACTGTTGCTGGCCCCCAAAGCGGAAGTGGGCGGGTCCAGGCCCCCTTGAGCCCCCTGCCATACCCAAGGTTGCCCTGGCAACTGTTGCTGGCCCCCAACGCAGAAGTGGGCGGGTCCAGGCCCACTTGAGCCCCCTGCCATGCCCAGGGTTGCCCTGGCAACTGTTGCTGTCCCCCAAAGCGGAAGTATGCTGGTCCAGGCCCCCTTAAAGCCACCTGCCATGCCCAGGGTTGCCCTGGCAACTGTTGCTGGCCCCCAAAGCGGAAGTGGGCGGGTACAGGCCCCCTTGAGCCCCCTGCCATACCCAGGGTTGCCCTGGCAACTGTTGCTGGCCCCCAAAGCGGAAGTGGGCGGGTCCAGGCCCCCTTGAGCCCCCTGCCATACCCAAGGTTGCCCTGGCAACTGTTGCTGGCCCCCAACGCAGAAGTGGGCGGGTCCAGGCCCACTTGAGCCCCCTGCCATACCCAGGGTTGCCCTGGCAACTGTTGCTGGCCACCAAAGCGGAAGTGGGCGGGTCCAGGCCCCCTTAAAGCCCGCTGCCATGCCCAGGGTTGCCCTGGCAACTGTTGCTGGCCCCCAAAGCGGAAGTGAGCGGGTCCAGGCCCCCTTGAGCCCCCTGCCATGCCCAGGGTTGCCCTGGCAACTGTTGCTGGCCCCCAAAGCGGAAGTGGGCGGGTCCAGGCCCCCTTAAAGCCCCCTGCCATGACCATGGTTGCCCTGGCAACTGTTGCTGGCCCCCAAAGCGGAAGTGGGCGGGTCCAGGCCCCCTTAAAGCCCCCTGCCATGCCCAGGGTTGCCCTGGCAACTGTTGCTGGCCCCCAAAGCGGAAGTGGGAGGGTCCAGGCCCCCTTGAGCCCCCTGCCATACCCAGGGTTGCCCTGGCAACTGTTGCTGGCCCCCAAAGCGGAAGTGGGCGGGTCCAGGCCCCCTTAAAGCCCCCTGCCATGCCCAGGGTTGCCCTGGCAACTGTTGCTGGCCCCCAAAGCGGAAGTGGGCGGGTCCAGGCCCCCTGCCATGCCCATTGTTGCCCTGGCAACTGTTGCTGGCCCCCAAAGCGGAAGTGGGCGGGTCCAGGCCCCCTTAAGCCCCCTGCCATGCCCATTGTTGCCCTGGCAACTGTTGCTGGCCCCCAAAGCGGAAGTGGGCGGGTCCAGGCCCCCTTGAGCCCCCTGCCATGCCCAGGGTTGCCCTGGCAACTGTTGCTGGCCCCCAAAGCGGAAGTGGGCGGGTCCAGGCCCCCTTAAAGCCCCCTGCCATGCCCAGGGTTGCCCTGGCAACTGTTGCTGGCCCCCAAAGCGGAAGTGGGCGGGTCCAGGCCCCCTTGAGCCCCCTGCCATGCCCAGGGTTGCCCTGGCAAC
This sequence comes from Crinia signifera, assembly GCF_055691185.1. NCBI lineage: Eukaryota > Metazoa > Chordata > Amphibia > Anura > Myobatrachidae > Crinia > Crinia signifera. The sequence continues at coordinate 11,992 of NW_028142557.1, forward strand.
TGTTGCTGGCCCCCAAAGCGGAAGTGGGCGGGTCCAGGCCCCCATTAAAGCCCCCTGCCATGCCCAGGGTTGCCCTGGCAACTGTTGCTGGCCCCCAAAGCGGAAGTGGGCGGGTCCAGGCCCCCTTGAGCCCCCTGCCATACCCAAGGTTGCCCTGGCAACTGTTGCTGGCCCCCAACGCAGAAGTGGGCGGGTCCAGGCCCACTTGAGCCCCCTGCCATGCCCAGGGTTGCCCTGGCAACTGTTGCTGTCCCCCAAAGCGGAAGTATGCTGGTCCAGGCCCCCTAAAAGCCCCCTGCCATGCCCAGGGTTGCCCTGGCAACTGTTGCTGGCCCCCAAAGCGGAAGTGGGCGGGTCCAGGCCCCCTTAAGCCCCCTGCCATGCCCAGGGTTGCCCTGGCACCTGTTGCTGGCCCCCAAAGCGGAAGTGGGCGGGTCCAGGACCCCTTGAGCCACCTGCCATGCCCAGGGTTGCCCTGGCAACTGTTGCTGGCCCCCAAAGCGGAAGTGGGCGGTTCCAGGCCCCCTTGAGCCCCCTGCCATGCCCAGGGTTGCCCTGGCAACTGTTGCTGGCCCCCAAAGCGGAAGTGGGCGGGTCCAGGCCCCCTTGAGCCCCCTGCCATGCCCAGGGTTGCCCTGGCAACTGTTGCTGGCCCCCAAAGCGGAAGTGGGCGGGTCAAGGCCCCCTTAAAGCCCCATGCCATGCCCAGGGTTGCCCTGGCAACTGTTGCTGGCCCCCAAAGCGGAAGTGGGCGGGTCCAGGCCCCCTTGAGCCCCCTGCCATACCCAGGGTTGCCCTGGCAACTGTTGCTGGCCCCCAAAGCGGAAGTGGGCGGGTCCAGGCCCCCTTAAAGCCCCCTGCCATGCCCATTGTTGCCCTGGCAACTGTTGCTGGCCCCCAAAGCGGAAGTGGGCGGGTCCAGGCCCCCTTGAGCCCCCTGCCATGCCCAGGGTTGCCCTGGCAACTGTTGCTGGCCCCCAAAGCGGAAGTGGGCGGGTCCAGGCCCCCTTAAAGCCCCCTGCCATGCCCAGGGTTGCCCTGGCAACTGTTGCTGGCCCCCAAAGCGGAAGTGGGCGGGTCAAGGCCCCCTTAAAGCCCCCTGCCATGCCCAGGGTTGCCCTGGCAACTGTTGCTGGCCCCCAAAGCGGAAGTGGGCGGTTCCAGGCCCCCTTAAGCCCCCTGCCATGCCCAGGGTTGCCCTGGCAACTGTTGCTGGCCCCCAAAGCGGAAGTGGGCGGGTCCAGGCCCCCTTAAGCCCCCTGCCATGCCCATTGTTGGCCTGGCAACTGTTCCTGTCCCCCAAAGCGGAAGTGGGCGGGTCCAGGCCCCCTTGAGCCCCCTGCCATGCCCAGGGTTGCCCTGGCAACTGTTGCTGGCCCCCAAAGCGGAAGTGGGCGGGTCCAGGCCCCCTTAAAGCCCCCTGCCATGCCCAGGGTTGCCCTGGCAACTGTTGCTGGCCGCCAAAGCGGAAGTGGGAGGGTCCAGGCCCCCTTGAGCCCCCTGCCATACCCAGGGTTGCCCTGGCAACTGTTGCTGGCCCCCAAAGCGGAAGTGGGCGGGTCCAGGCCCCCTTAAAGCCCCCTGCCATGCCCAGGGTTGCCCTGGCAACTGTTGCTGGCCCCCAAAGCGGAAGTGGGCGGGTCCAGGCCCCCTTGAGCCCCCTGCCATGCCCAGGGTTGCCCTGGCAACTGTTGCTGGCCCCCAAAGCGGAAGTGGGCGGGTCCAGGCCCCCATTAAAGCCCCCTGCCATGCCCAGGGTTGCCCTGGCAACTGTTGCTGGCCCCCAAAGCGGAAGTGGGCGGGTCCAGGCCCCCTTGAGCCCCCTGCCATACCCAAGGTTGCCCTGGCAACTGTTGCTGGCCCCCAACGCAGAAGTGGGCGGGTCCAGGCCCACTTGAGCCCCCTGCCATGCCCAGGGTTGCCCTGGCAACTGTTGCTGTCCCCCAAAGCGGAAGTATGCTGGTCCAGGCCCCCTTAAAGCCACCTGCCATGCCCAGGGTTGCCCTGGCAACTGTTGCTGGCCCCCAAAGCGGAAGTGGGCGGGTACAGGCCCCCTTGAGCCCCCTGCCATACCCAGGGTTGCCCTGGCAACTGTTGCTGGCCCCCAAAGCGGAAGTGGGCGGGTCAAGGCCCCCTTAAAGCCCCCTGCCATGCCCAGGGTTGCCCTGGCAACTGTTGCTGGCCACCAAAGCGGAAGTGGGCGGGTCCAGGCCCCCTTAAAGCCCGCTGCCATGCCCAGGGTTGCCCTGGCAACTGTTGCTGGCCCCCAAAGCGGAAGTGGGCGGGTCCAGGCCCCCTTGAGCCCCCTGCCATGCCCAGGGTTGCCCTGGCAACTGTTGCTGGCCCCCAAAGCGGAAGTGGGCGGGTCCAGGCCCCCTTAAAGCCCCCTGCCATGCCCAGGGTTGCCCTGGCAACTGTTGCTGGCCCCCAAAGCGGAAGTGGGCGGGTCCAGGCCCCCTTGAGCCCCCTGCCATGCCCAGGGTTGCCCTGGCAACTGTTGCTGGCCCCCAAAGCGGAAGTGGGCGGGTCCAGGCCCCCATTAAAGCCCCCTGCCATGCCCAGGGTTGCCCTGGCAACTGTTGCTGGCCCCCAAAGCGGAAGTGGGCGGGTCCAGGCCCCCTTGAGCCCCCTGCCATACCCAAGGTTGCCCTGGCAACTGTTGCTGGCCCCCAACGCAGAAGTGGGCGGGTCCAGGCCCACTTGAGCCCCCTGCCATGCCCAGGGTTGCCCTGGCAACTGTTGCTGTCCCCCAAAGCGGAAGTATGCTGGTCCAGGCCCCCTTAAAGCCACCTGCCATGCCCAGGGTTGCCCTGGCAACTGTTGCTGGCCCCCAAAGCGGAAGTGGGCGGGTACAGGCCCCCTTGAGCCCCCTGCCATACCCAGGGTTGCCCTGGCAACTGTTGCTGGCCCCCAAAGCGGAAGTGGGCGGGTCAAGGCCCCCTTAAAGCCCCCTGCCATGCCCAGGGTTGCCCTGGCAACTGTTGCTGGCCACCAAAGCGGAAGTGGGCGGGTCCAGGCCCCCTTAAAGCCCGCTGCCATGCCCAGGGTTGCCCTGGCAACTGTTGCTGGCCCCCAAAGCGGAAGTGAGCGGGTCCAGGCCCCCTTGAGCCCCCTGCCATGCCCAGGGTTGCCCTGGCAACTGTTGCTGGCCCCCAAAGCGGAAGTGGGCGGGTCCAGGCCCCCTTAAAGCCCCCTGCCATGACCATGGTTGCCCTGGCAACTGTTGCTGGCCCCCAAAGCGTAAGTGGGCGGGTCCAGGCCCCCTTAAAGCCCCCTGCCATGCCCAGGGTTGCCCTGGCAACTGTTGCTGGCCCCCCAAAGCGGAAGTGGGCGGGTCCAGGCCCCCTTAAAGCCCCCTGCCATGCCCAGGGTTGCCCTGGCAACTGTTGCTGGCCCCCAAAGCGGAAGTGGGCGGGTCCAGGCCCCCTTAAGCCCCCTGCCATGCCCATTGTTGCCCTGGCAACTGTTGCTGGCCCCCAAAGCGGAAGTGGGCGGGTCCAGGCCCCCTTAAGCCCCCTGCCATGCCCATTGTTGCCCTGGCAACTGTTGCTGGCCCCCAAAGCGGAAGTGGGCGGGTCCAGGCCCCCTTGAGCCCCCTGCCATGCCCAGGGTTGCCCTGGCAACTGTTGCTGGCCCCCAAAGCGGAAGTGGGCGGGTCCAGGCCCCCTTAAAGCCCCCTGCCATGCCCAGGGTTGCCCTGGCAACTGTTGCTGGCCGCCAAAGCGGAAGTGGGAGGGTCCAGGCCCCCTTGAGCCCCCTGCCATACCCAGGGTTGCCCTGGCAACTGTTGCTGGCCCCCAAAGCGGAAGTGGGCGGGTCCAGGCCCCCTTAAAGCCCCCTGCCATGCCCAGGGTTGCCCTGGCAACTGTTGCTGGCCCCCAAAGCGGAAGTGGGCGGGTCCAGGCCCCCTTGAGCCCCCTGCCATGCCCAGGGTTGCCCTGGCAACTGTTGCTGGCCCCCAAAGCGGAAGTGGGCGGGTCCAGGCCCCCATTAAAGCCCCCTGCCATGCCCAGGGTTGCCCTGGCAACTGTTGCTGGCCCCCAAAGCGGAAGTGGGCGGGTCCAGGCCCCCTTGAGCCCCCTGCCATACCCAAGGTTGCCCTGGCAACTGTTGCTGGCCCCCAACGCAGAAGTGGGCGGGGTCCAGGCCCACTTGAGCCCCCTGCCATGCCCAGGGTTGCCCTGGCAACTGTTGCTGTCCCCCAAAGCGGAAGTATGCTGGTCCAGGCCCCCTAAAAGCCCCCTGCCATGCCCAGGGTTGCCCTGGCAACTGTTGCTGGCCCCCAAAGCGGAAGTGGGCGGGTCCAGGCCCCCTTAAGCCCCCTGCCATGCCCAGGGTTGCCCTGGCACCTGTTGCTGGCCCCCAAAGCGGAAGTGGGCGGGTCCAGGACCCCTTGAGCCACCTGCCATGCCCAGGGTTGCCCTGGCAACTGTTGCTGGCCCCCAAAGCGGAAGTGGGCGGTTCCAGGCCCCCTTGAGCCCCCTGCCATGCCCAGGGTTGCCCTGGCAACTGTTGCTGGCCCCCAAAGCGGAAGTGGGCGGGTCCAGGCCCCCTTGAGCCCCCTGCCATGCCCAGGGTTGCCCTGGCAACTGTTGCTGGCCCCCAAAGCGGAAGTGGGCGGGTCCAGGCCCCCTTAAAGCCCCCTGCCATGCCCAGGGTTGCCCTGGCAACTGTTGCTGGCCCCCAAGGCGGAAGTGGGCGGGTCCAGGCCCCCTTGAGCCCCCTGCCATACCCAGGGTTGCCCTGGCAACTGTTGCTGGCCCCCAAAGCGGAAGTGGGCGGGTCCAGGCCCCCTTAAAGCCCCCTGCCATGCCCAGGGTTGCCCTGGCAACTGTTGCTGGCCCCCAAAGCGGAAGTGGGCGGGTCCAGGCCCCCTTAAGCCCCCTGCCATGCCCATTGTTGCCCTGGCTACTGTTGCTGGCCCCAAAGCGGAAGTGGGCGGGTCCAGGCCCCCTTGAGCCCCCTGCCATGCCCAGGGTTGCCCTGGCAACTGTTGCTGGCCCCCAAAGCGGAAGTGGGCGGGTCCAGGCCCCCTTGAGCCCCCTGCCATGCCCAGGGTTGCCCTGGCAACTGTTGCTGGCCCCCAAAGCGGAAGTGGGCGGGTCCAGGCCCCCATTAAAGCCCCCTGCCATGCCCAGGGTTGCCCTGGCAACTGTTGCTGGCCCCCAAAGCGGAAGTGGGCGGGTCCAGGCCCCCTTGAGCCCCCTGCCATACCCAAGGTTGCCCTGGCAACTGTTGCTGGCCCCCAACGCAGAAGTGGGCGGGTCCAGGCCCACTTGAGCCCCCTGCCATGCCCAGGGTTGCCCTGGCAACTGTTGCTGTCCCCCAAAGCGGAAGTATGCTGGTCCAGGCCCCCTTAAAGCCACCTGCCATGCCCAGGGTTGCCCTGGCAACTGTTGCTGGCCCCCAAAGCGGAAGTGGGCGGGTACAGGCCCCCTTGAGCCCCCTGCCATACCCAGGGTTGCCCTGGCAACTGTTGCTGGCCCCCAAAGCGGAAGTGGGCGGGTCAAGGCCCCCTTAAAGCCCCCTGCCATGCCCAGGGTTGCCCTGGCAACTGTTGCTGGCCACCAAAGCGGAAGTGGGCGGGTCCAGGCCCCCTTAAAGCCCGCTGCCATGCCCAGGGTTGCCCTGGCAACTGTTGCTGGCCCCCAAAGCGGAAGTGGGCGGGTCCAGGCCCCCTTGAGCCCCCTGCCATGCCCAGGGTTGCCCTGGCAACTGTTGCTGGCCCCCAAAGCGGAAGTGGGCGGGTCCAGGCCCCCTTAAAGCCCCCTGCCATGCCCAGGGTTGCCCTGGCAACTGTTGCTGGCCCCCAAAGCGGAAGTGGGCGGGTCCAGGCCCCCTTGAGCCCCCTGCCATGCCCAGGGTTGCCCTGGCAACTGTTGCTGGCCCCCAAAGCGGAAGTGGGCGGGTCCAGGCCCCCATTAAAGCCCCCTGCCATGCCCAGGGTTGCCCTGGCAACTGTTGCTGGCCCCCAAAGCGGAAGTGGGCGGGTCCAGGCCCCCTTGAGCCCCCTGCCATACCCAAGGTTGCCCTGGCAACTGTTGCTGGCCCCCAACGCAGAAGTGGGCGGGTCCAGGCCCACTTGAGCCCCCTGCCATGCCCAGGGTTGCCCTGGCAACTGTTGCTGTCCCCCAAAGCGGAAGTATGCTGGTCCAGGCCCCCTTAAAGCCACCTGCCATGCCCAGGGTTGCCCTGGCAACTGTTGCTGGCCCCCAAAGCGGAAGTGGGCGGGTACAGGCCCCCTTGAGCCCCCTGCCATACCCAGGGTTGCCCTGGCAACTGTTGCTGGCCCCCAAAGCGGAAGTGGGCGGGTCAAGGCCCCCTTAAAGCCCCCTGCCATGCCCAGGGTTGCCCTGGCAACTGTTGCTGGCCACCAAAGCGGAAGTGGGCGGGTCCAGGCCCCCTTAAAGCCCGCTGCCATGCCCAGGGTTGCCCTGGCAACTGTTGCTGGCCCCCAAAGCGGAAGTGAGCGGGTCCAGGCCCCCTTGAGCCCCCTGCCATGCCCAGGGTTGCCCTGGCAACTGTTGCTGGCCCCCAAAGCGGAAGTGGGCGGGTCCAGGCCCCCTTAAAGCCCCCTGCCATGACCATGGTTGCCCTGGCAACTGTTGCTGGCCCCCAAAGCGTAAGTGGGCGGGTCCAGGCCCCCTTAAAGCCCCCTGCCATGCCCAGGGTTGCCCTGGCAACTGTTGCTGGCCCCCAAAGCGGAAGTGGGCGGGTCCAGGCCCCCTTAAAGCCCCCTGCCATGCCCAGGGTTGCCCTGGCAACTGTTGCTGGCCCCCAAAGCGGAAGTGGGCGGGTCCAGGCCCCCTTAAGCCCCCTGCCATGCCCATTGTTGCCCTGGCAACTGTTGCTGGCCCCCAAAGCGGAAGTGGGCGGGTCCAGGCCCCCTTAAGCCCCCTGCCATGCCCATTGTTGCCCTGGCAACTGTTGCTGGCCCCCAAAGCGGAAGTGGGCGGGTCCAGGCCCCCTTAAGCCCCCTGCCATGCCCATTGTTGCCCTGGCAACTGTTGCTGGCCCCCAAAGCGGAAGTGGGCGGGTCCAGGCCCCCTTGAGCCCCCTGCCATGCCCAGGGTTGCCCTGGCAACTGTTGCTGGCCGCCAAAGCGGAAGTGGGAGGGTCCAGGCCCCCTTGAGCCCCCTGCCATACCCAGGGTTGCCCTGGCAACTGTTGCTGGCCCCCAAAGCGGAAGTGGGCGGGTCCAGGCCCCCTTAAAGCCCCCTGCCATGCCCAGGGTTGCCCTGGCAACTGTTGCTGGCCCCCAAAGCGGAAGTGGGCGGGTCCAGGCCCCCTTGAGCCCCCTGCCATGCCCAGGGTTGCCCTGGCAACTGTTGCTGGCCCCCAAAGCGGAAGTGGGCGGGTCCAGGCCCCCATTAAAGCCCCCTGCCATGCCCAGGGTTGCCCTGGCAACTGTTGCTGGCCCCCAAAGCGGAAGTGGGCGGGTCCAGGCCCCCTTGAGCCCCCTGCCATACCCAAGGTTGCCCTGGCAACTGTTGCTGGCCCCCAACGCAGAAGTGGGCGGGTCCAGGCCCACTTGAGCCCCCTGCCATGCCCAGGGTTGCCCTGGCAACTGTTGCTGTCCCCCAAAGCGGAAGTATGCTGGTCCAGGCCCCCTGCCATGCCCAGGGTTGCCCTGGCAACTGTTGCTGGCCCCCAAAGCGGAAGTGGGCGGGTCCAGGCCCCCTTAAGCCCCCTGCCATGCCCAGGGTTGCCCTGGCACCTGTTGCTGGCCCCCAAAGCGGAAGTGGGCGGGTCCAGGACCCCTTGAGCCACCTGCCATGCCCAGGGTTGCCCTGGCAACTGTTGCTGGCCCCCAAAGCGGAAGTGGGCGGTTCCAGGCCCCCTTGAGCCCCCTGCCATGCCCAGGGTTGCCCTGGCAACTGTTGCTGGCCCCCAAAGCGGAAGTGGGCGGGTCCAGGCCCCCTTGAGCCCCCTGCCATGCCCAGGGTTGCCCTGGCAACTGTTGCTGGCCCCCAAAGCGGAAGTGGGCGGGTCCAGGCCCCCTTAAAGCCCCCTGCCATGCCCAGGGTTGCCCTGGCAACTGTTGCTGGCCCCCAAGGCGGAAGTGGGCGGGTCCAGGCCCCCTTGAGCCCCCTGCCATACCCAGGGTTGCCCTGGCAACTGTTGCTGGCCCCCAAAGCGGAAGTGGGCGGGTCCAGGCCCCCTTAAAGCCCCCTGCCATGCCCAGGGTTGCCCTGGCAACTGTTGCTGGCCCCCAAAGCGGAAGTGGGCGGGTCCAGGCCCCCTTAAGCCCCCTGCCATGCCCATTGTTGCCCTGGCTACTGTTGCTGGCCCCAAAGCGGAAGTGGGCGGGTCCAGGCCCCCTTGAGCCCCCTGCCATGCCCAGGGTTGCCCTGGCAACTGTTGCTGGCCCCCAAAGCGGAAGTGGGCGGGTCCAGGCCCCCTTAAAGCCCCCTGCCATGCCCAGGGTTGCCCTGGCAACTGTTGCTGGCCCCCAAAGCGGAAGTGGGCGGGTCCAGGCCCCCTTGAGCCCCCTGCCATACCCAGGGTTGCCCTGGCAACTGTTGCTGGCCCCCAAAGCGGAAGTGGGCGGGTCCAGGCCCCCTTAAAGCCCCCTGCCATGCCCAGGGTTGCCCTGGCAACTGTTGCTGGCCCCCAAAGCGGAAGTGGGCGGGTCCAGGCCCCCTTGAGCCCCCTGCCATACCCAGGGTTGCCCTGGCAACTGTTGCTGGCCCCCAAAGCGGAAGTGGGCGGGTCCAGGCCCCCATTAAAGCCCCCTGCCATGCCCAGGGTTGCCCTGGCAACTGTTGCTGGCCCCCAAAGCGGAAGTGGGCGGGTCCAGGCCCCCTTGAGCCCCCTGCCATACCCAAGGTTGCCCTGGCAACTGTTGCTGGCCCCCAACGCAGAAGTGGGCGGGTCCAGGCCCACTTAAGCCCCCTGCCATGCCCAGGGTTGCCCTGGCAACTGTTGCTGTCCCCCAAAGCGGAAGTATGCTGGTCCAGGCCCCCTTAAAGCCACCTGCCATGCCCAGGGTTGCCCTGGCAACTGTTGCTGGCCCCCAAAGCGGAAGTGGGCGGGTACAGGCCCCCTTGAGCCCCCTGCCATACCCAGGGTTGCCCTGGCAACTGTTGCTGGCCCCCAAAGCGGAAGTGGGCGGGTCAAGGCCCCCTTAAAGCCCCCTGCCATGCCCAGGGTTGCCCTGGCAACTGTTGCTGGCCGCCAAAGCGGAAGTGGGAGGGTCCAGGCCCCCTTGAGCCCCCTGCCATACCCAGGGTTGCCCTGGCAACTGTTGCTGGCCCCCAAAGCGGAAGTGGGCGGGTCCAGGCCCCCTTAAAGCCCCCTGCCATGCCCAGGGTTGCCCTGGCAACTGTTGCTGGCCCCCAAAGCGGAAGTGGGCGGGTCCAGGCCCCCATTAAAGCCCCCTGCCATGCCCAGGGTTGCCCTGGCAACTGTTGCTGGCCCCCAAAGCGGAAGTGGGCGGGTCCAGGCCCCCTTGAGCCCCCTGCCATACCCAAGGTTGCCCTGGCAACTGTTGCTGGCCCCCAACGCAGAAGTGGGCGGGTCCAGGCCCACTTGAGCCCCCTGCCATGCCCAGGGTTGCCCTGGCAACTGTTGCTGTCCCCCAAAGCGGAAGTATGCTGGTCCAGGCCCCCTAAAAGCCCCCTGCCATGCCCAGGGTTGCCCTGGCAACTGTTGCTGGCCCCCAAAGCGGAAGTGGGCGGGTCCAGGCCCCCTTAAGCCCCCTGCCATGCCCAGGGTTGCCCTGGCACCTGTTGCTGGCCCCCAAAGCGGAAGTGGGCGGGTCCAGGCCCCCTTGAGCCACCTGCCATGCCCAGGGTTGCCCTGGCAACTGTTGCTGGCCCCCAAAGCGGAAGTGGGCGGTTCCAGGCCCCCTTGAGCCCCCTGCCATGCCCAGGGTTGCCCTGGCAACTGTTGCTGGCCCCCAAAGCGGAAGTGGGCGGGTCCAGGCCCCCTTGAGCCCCCTGCCATGCCCAGGGTTGCCCTGGCAACTGTTGCTGGCCCCCAAAGCGGAAGTGGGCGGGTCAAGGCCCCCTTAAAGCCCCATGCCATGCCCAGGGTTGCCCTGGCAACTGTTGCTGGCCCCCAAAGCGGAAGTGGGCGGGTCCAGGCCCCCTTGAGCCCCCTGCCATACCCAGGGTTGCCCTGGCAACTGTTGCTGGCCCCCAAAGCGGAAGTGGGCGGGTCCAGGCCCCCTTAAAGCCCCCTGCCATGCCCATTGTTGCCCTGGCAACTGTTGCTGGCCCCCAAAGCGGAAGTGGGCGGGTCCAGGCCCCCTTAAGCCCCCTGCCATGCCCATTGTTGCCCTGGCAACTGTTGCTGGCCCCCAAAGCGGAAGTGGGCGGGTCCAGGCCCCCTTGAGCCCCCTGCCATGCCCAGGGTTGCCCTGGCAACTGTTGCTGGCCCCCAAAGCGGAAGTGGGCGGGTCCAGGCCCCCATTAAAGCCCCCTGCCATGCCCAGGGTTGCCCTGGCAACTGTTGCTGGCCCCCAAAGCGGAAGTGGGCGGGTCAAGGCCCCCTTAAAGCCCCCTGCCATGCCCAGGGTTGCCCTGGCAACTGTTGCTGGTCCCCAAAGCGGAAGTGGGCGGGTCCAGGCCCCCTTAAGCCCCCTGCCATGCCCAGGGTTGCCCTGGCACCTGTTGCTGGCCCCCAAAGCGGAAGTGGGCGGGTCCAGGACCCCTTGAGCCACCTGCCATGCCCAGGGTTGCCCTGGCAACTGTTGCTGGCCCCCAACGCAGAAGTGGGCGGGTCCAGGCCCACTTGAGCCCCCTGCCATGCCCAGGGTTGCCCTGGCAACTGTTGCTGTCCCCCAAAGCGGAAGTATGCTGGTCCAGGCCCCCTTAAAGCCACCTGCCATGCCCAGGGTTGCCCTGGCAACTGTTGCTGGCCCCCAAAGCGGAAGTGGGCGGGTACAGGCCCCCTTGAGCCCCCTGCCATACCCAGGGTTGCCCTGGCAACTGTTGCTGGCCCCCAAAGCGGAAGTGGGCGGGTCCAGGCCCCCTTGAGCCCCCTGCCATACCCAAGGTTGCCCTGGCAACTGTTGCTGGCCCCCAACGCAGAAGTGGGCGGGTCCAGGCCCACTTGAGCCCCCTGCCATGCCCAGGGTTGCCCTGGCAACTGTTGCTGGCCACCAAAGCGGAAGTGGGCGGGTCCAGGCCCCCTTAAAGCCCGCTGCCATGCCCAGGGTTGCCCTGGCAACTGTTGCTGGCCCCCAAAGCGGAAGTGAGCGGGTCCAGGCCCCCTTGAGCCCCCTGCCATGCCCAGGGTTGCCCTGGCAACTGTTGCTGGCCCCCAAAGCGGAAGTGGGCGGGTCCAGGCCCCCTTAAAGCCCCCTGCCATGACCATGGTTGCCCTGGCAACTGTTGCTGGCCCCCAAAGCGGAAGTGGGCGGGTCCAGGCCCCCTTAAAGCCCCCTGCCATGCCCAGGGTTGCCCTGGCAACTGTTGCTGGCCCCCAAAGCGGAAGTGGGAGGGTCCAGGCCCCCTTGAGCCCCCTGCCATACCCAGGGTTGCCCTGGCAACTGTTGCTGGCCCCCAAAGCGGAAGTGGGCGGGTCCAGGCCCCCTTAAAGCCCCCTGCCATGCCCAGGGTTGCCCTGGCAACTGTTGCTGGCCCCCAAAGCGGAAGTGGGCGGGTCCAGGCCCCCTGCCATGCCCATTGTTGCCCTGGCAACTGTTGCTGGCCCCCAAAGCGGAAGTGGGCGGGTCCAGGCCCCCTTAAGCCCCCTGCCATGCCCATTGTTGCCCTGGCAACTGTTGCTGGCCCCCAAAGCGGAAGTGGGCGGGTCCAGGCCCCCTTGAGCCCCCTGCCATGCCCAGGGTTGCCCTGGCAACTGTTGCTGGCCCCCAAAGCGGAAGTGGGCGGGTCCAGGCCCCCTTAAAGCCCCCTGCCATGCCCAGGGTTGCCCTGGCAACTGTTGCTGGCCCCCAAAGCGGAAGTGGGCGGGTCCAGGCCCCCTTGAGCCCCCTGCCATGCCCAGGGTTGCCCTGGCAACTGTTGCTGGCCCCCAAAGCGGAAGTGGGCGGGTCCAGGCCCCCATTAAAGCCCCCTGCCATGCCCAGGGTTGCCCTGGCAACTGTTGCTGGCCCCCAAAGCGGAAGTGGGCGGGTCCAGGCCCCCTTGAGCCCCCTGCCATACCCAAGGTTGCCCTGGCAACTGTTGCTGGCCCCCAACGCAGAAGTGGGCGGGTCCAGGCCCACTTGAGCCCCCTGCCATGCCCAGGGTTGCCCTGGCAACTGTTGCTGTCCCCCAAAGCGGAAGTATGCTGGTCCAGGCCCCCTAATAAGCCCCCTGCCATGCCCAGGGTTGCCCTGGCAACTGTTGCTGGCCCCCAAAGCGGAAGTGGGCGGGTCCAGGCCCCCTTAAGCCCCCTGCCATGCCCAGGGTTGCCCTGGCACCTGTTGCTGGCCCCCAAAGCGGAAGTGGGCGGGTCCAGGACCCCTTGAGCCACCTGCCATGCCCAGGGTTGCCCTGGCAACTGTTGCTGGCCCCCAAAGCGGAAGTGGGCGGTTCCAGGCCCCCTTGAGCCCCCTGCCATGCCCAGGGTTGCCCTGGCAACTGTTGCTGGCCCCCAAAGCGGAAGTGGGCGGGTCCAGGCCCCCTTGAGCCCCCTGCCATGCCCAGGGTTGCCCTGGCAACTGTTGCTGGCCCCCCAAAGCGGAAGTGGGCGGGTCAAGGCCCCCTTAAAGCCCCATGCCATGCCCAGGGTTGCCCTGGCAACTGTTGCTGGCCCCCAAAGCGGAAGTGGGCGGGTCCAGGCCCCCTTGAGCCCCCTGCCATACCCAGGGTTGCCCTGGCAACTGTTGCTGGCCCCCAAAGCGGAAGTGGGCGGGTCCAGGCCCCCTTAAAGCCCCCTGCCATGCCCATTGTTGCCCTGGCAACTGTTGCTGGCCCCCAAAGCGGAAGTGGGCGGGTCCAGGCCCCCTTGAGCCCCCTGCCATGCCCAGGGTTGCCCTGGCAACTGTTGCTGGCCCCCAAAGCGGAAGTGGGCGGGTCCAGGCCCCCTTAAAGCCCCCTGCCATGCCCAGGGTTGCCCTGGCAACTGTTGCTGGCCCCCAAAGCGGAAGTGGGCGGGTCAAGGCCCCCTTAAAGCCCCCTGCCATGCCCAGGGTTGCCCTGGCAACTGTTGCTGGCCCCCAAAGCGGAAGTGGGCGGTTCCAGGCCCCCTTAAGCCCCCTGCCATGCCCAGGGTTGCCCTGGCAACTGTTGCTGGCCCCCAAAGCGGAAGTGGGCGGGTCCAGGCCCCCTTAAGCCCCCTGCCATGCCCATTGTTGGCCTGGCAACTGTTCCTGTCCCCCAAAGCGGAAGTGGGCGGGTCCAGGCCCCCTTGAGCCCCCTGCCATGCCCAGGGTTGCCCTGGCAACTGTTGCTGGCCCCCAAAGCGGAAGTGGGCGGGTCCAGGCCCCCTTAAAGCCCCCTGCCATGCCCAGGGTTGCCCTGGCAACTGTTGCTGGCCGCCAAAGCGGAAGTGGGAGGGTCCAGGCCCCCTTGAGCCCCCTGCCATACCCAGGGTTGCCCTGGCAACTGTTGCTGGCCCCCAAAGCGGAAGTGGGCGGGTCCAGGCCCCCTTAAAGCCCCTGCCATGCCCAGGGTTGCCCTGGCAACTGTTGCTGGCCCCCAAAGCGGAAGTGGGCGGGTCCAGGCCCCCTTGAGCCCCCTGCCATGCCCAGGGTTGCCCTGGCAACTGTTGCTGGCCCCCAAAGCGGAAGTGGGCGGGTCCAGGCCCCCATTAAAGCCCCCTGCCATGCCCAGGGTTGCCCTGGCAACTGTTGCTGGCCCCCAAAGCGGAAGTGGGCGGGTCCAGGCCCCCTTGAGCCCCCTGCCATACCCAAGGTTGCCCTGGCAACTGTTGCTGGCCCCCAACGCAGAAGTGGGCGGGTCCAGGCCCACTTGAGCCCCCTGCCATGCCCAGGGTTGCCCTGGCAACTGTTGCTGTCCCCCAAAGCGGAAGTATGCTGGTCCAGGCCCCCTTAAAGCCACCTGCCATGCCCAGGGTTGCCCTGGCAACTGTTGCTGGCCCCCAAAGCGGAAGTGGGCGGGTACAGGCCCCCTTGAGCCCCTGCCATACCCAGGGTTGCCCTGGCAACTGTTGCTGGCCCCCAAAGCGGAAGTGGGCGGGTCAAGGCCCCCTTAAAGCCCCCTGCCATGCCCAGGGTTGCCCTGGCAACTGTTGCTGGCCACCAAAGCGGAAGTGGGCGGGTCCAGGCCCCCTTAAAGCCCGCTGCCATGCCCAGGGTTGCCCTGGCAACTGTTGCTGGCCCCCAAAGCGGAAGTGAGCGGGTCCAGGCCCCCTTGAGCCCCCTGCCATGCCCAGGGTTGCCCTGGCAACTGTTGCTGGCCCCCAAAGCGGAAGTGGGCGGGTCCAGGCCCCCTTAAAGCCCCCTGCCATGACCATGGTTGCCCTGGCAACTGTTGCTGGCCCCCAAAGCGTAAGTGGGCGGGTCCAGGCCCCCTTAAAGCCCCCTGCCATGCCCAGGGTTGCCCTGGCAACTGTTGCTGGCCCCCAAAGCGGAAGTGGGCGGGTCCAGGCCCCCTTAAAGCCCCCTGCCATGCCCAGGGTTGCCCTGGCAACTGTTGCTGGCCCCCAAAGCGGAAGTGGGCGGGTCCAGGCCCCCTTAAGCCCCCTGCCATGCCCATTGTTGCCCTGGCAACTGTTGCTGGCCCCCAAAGCGGAAGTGGGCGGGTCCAGGCCCCCTTAAGCCCCCTGCCATGCCCATTGTTGCCCTGGCAACTGTTGCTGGCCCCCAAAGCGGAAGTGGGCGGGTCCAGGCCCCCTTGAGCCCCCTGCCATGCCCAGGGTTGCCCTGGCAACTGTTGCTGGCCCCCAAAGCGGAAGTGGGCGGGTCCAGGCCCCCTTAAAGCCCCCTGCCATGCCCAGGGTTGCCCTGGCAACTGTTGCTGGCCGCCAAAGCGGAAGTGGGAGGGTCCAGGCCCCCTTGAGCCCCCTGCCATACCCAGGGTTGCCCTGGCAACTGTTGCTGGCCCCCAAAGCGGAAGTGGGCGGGTCCAGGCCCCCTTAAAGCCCCCTGCCATGCCCAGGGTTGCCCTGGCAACTGTTGCTGGCCCCCAAAGCGGAAGTGGGCGGGTCCAGGCCCCCTTGAGCCCCCTGCCATGCCCAGGGTTGCCCTGGCAACTGTTGCTGGCCCCCAAAGCGGAAGTGGGCGGGTCCAGGCCCCCATTAAAGCCCCCTGCCATGCCCAGGGTTGCCCTGGCAACTGTTGCTGGCCCCCAAAGCGGAAGTGGGCGGGTCCAGGCCCCCTTGAGCCCCCTGCCATACCCAAGGTTGCCCTGGCAACTGTTGCTGGCCCCCAACGCAGAAGTGGGCGGGTCCAGGCCCACTTGAGCCCCCTGCCATGCCCAGGGTTGCCCTGGCAACTGTTGCTGTCCCCCAAAGCGGAAGTATGCTGGTCCAGGCCCCCTAAAAGCCCCCTGCCATGCCCAGGGTTGCCCTGGCAACTGTTGCTGGCCCCCAAAGCGGAAGTGGGCGGGTCCAGGCCCCCTTAAGCCCCCTGCCATGCCCAGGGTTGCCCTGGCACCTGTTGCTGGCCCCCAAAGCGGAAGTGGGCGGGTCCAGGACCCCTTGAGCCACCTGCCATGCCCAGGGTTGCCCTGGCAACTGTTGCTGGCCCCCAAAGCGGAAGTGGGCGGTTCCAGGCCCCCTTGAGCCCCCTGCCATGCCCAGGGTTGCCCTGGCAACTGTTGCTGGCCCCCAAAGCGGAAGTGGGCGGGTCCAGGCCCCCTTGAGCCCCCTGCCATGCCCAGGGTTGCCCTGGCAACTGTTGCTGGCCCCCAAAGCGGAAGTGGGCGGGTCCAGGCCCCCTTAAAGCCCCCTGCCATGCCCAGGGTTGCCCTGGCAACTGTTGCTGGCCCCCAAGGCGGAAGTGGGCGGGTCCAGGCCCCCTTGAGCCCCCTGCCATACCCAGGGTTGCCCTGGCAACTGTTGCTGGCCCCCAAAGCGGAAGTGGGCGGGTCCAGGCCCCCTTAAAGCCCCCTGCCATGCCCAGGGTTGCCCTGGCAACTGTTGCTGGCCCCCAAAGCGGAAGTGGGCGGGTCCAGGCCCCCTTAAGCCCCCTGCCATGCCCATTGTTGCCCTGGCTACTGTTGCTGGCCCCAAAGCGGAAGTGGGCGGGTCCAGGCCCCCTTGAGCCCCCTGCCATGCCCAGGGTTGCCCTGGCAACTGTTGCTGGCCCCCAAAGCGGAAGTGGGCGGGTCCAGGCCCCCTTAAAGCCCCCTGCCATGCCCAGGGTTGCCCTGGCAACTGTTGCTGGCCCCCAAAGCGGAAGTGGGCGGGTCCAGGCCCCCTTGAGCCCCCTGCCATACCCAGGGTTGCCCTGGCAACTGTTGCTGGCCCCCAAAGCGGAAGTGGGCGGGTCCAGGCCCCCTTAAAGCCCCCTGCCATGCCCAGGGTTGCCCTGGCAACTGTTGCTGGCCCCCAAAGCGGAAGTGGGCGGGTCCAGGCCCCCTTGAGCCCCCTGCCATACCCAGGGTTGCCCTGGCAACTGTTGCTGGCCCCCAAAGCGGAAGTGGGCGGGTCCAGGCCCCCATTAAAGCCCCCTGCCATGCCCAGGGTTGCCCTGGCAACTGTTGCTGGCCCCCAAAGCGGAAGTGGGCGGGTCCAGGCCCCCTTGAGCCCCCTGCCATACCCAAGGTTGCCCTGGCAACTGTTGCTGGCCCCCAACGCAGAAGTGGGCGGGTCCAGGCCCACTTAAGCCCCCTGCCATGCCCAGGGTTGCCCTGGCAACTGTTGCTGTCCCCCAAAGCGGAAGTATGCTGGTCCAGGCCCCCTTAAAGCCACCTGCCATGCCCAGGGTTGCCCTGGCAACTGTTGCTGGCCCCCAAAGCGGAAGTGGGCGGGTACAGGCCCCCTTGAGCCCCCTGCCATACCCAGGGTTGCCCTGGCAACTGTTGCTGGCCCCCAAAGCGGAAGTGGGCGGGTCAAGGCCCCCTTAAAGCCCCCTGCCATGCCCAGGGTTGCCCTGGCAACTGTTGCTGGCCGCCAAAGCGGAAGTGGGAGGGTCCAGGCCCCCTTGAGCCCCCTGCCATACCCAGGGTTGCCCTGGCAACTGTTGCTGGCCCCCAAAGCGGAAGTGGGCGGGTCCAGGCCCCCTTAAAGCCCCCTGCCATGCCCAGGGTTGCCCTGGCAACTGTTGCTGGCCCCCAAAGCGGAAGTGGGCGGGTCCAGGCCCCCATTAAAGCCCCCTGCCATGCCCAGGGTTGCCCTGGCAACTGTTGCTGGCCCCCAAAGCGGAAGTGGGCGGGTCCAGGCCCCCTTGAGCCCCCTGCCATACCCAAGGTTGCCCTGGCAACTGTTGCTGGCCCCCAACGCAGAAGTGGGCGGGTCCAGGCCCACTTGAGCCCCCTGCCATGCCCAGGGTTGCCCTGGCAACTGTTGCTGTCCCCCAAAGCGGAAGTATGCTGGTCCAGGCCCCCTAAAAGCCCCCTGCCATGCCCAGGGTTGCCCTGGCAACTGTTGCTGGCCCCCAAAGCGGAAGTGGGCGGGTCCAGGCCCCCTTAAGCCCCCTGCCATGCCCAGGGTTGCCCTGGCAACTGTTGCTGGCCCCCAAAGCGGAAGTGGGCGGGTCCAGGCCCCCTTGAGCCACCTGCCATGCCCAGGGTTGCCCTGGCAACTGTTGCTGGCCCCCAAAGCGGAAGTGGGCGGTTCCAGGCCCCCTTGAGCCCCCTGCCATGCCCAGGGTTGCCCTGGCAACTGTTGCTGGCCCCCAAAGCGGAAGTGGGCGGGTCCAGGCCCCCTTGAGCCCCCTGCCATGCCCAGGGTTGCCCTGGCAACTGTTGCTGGCCCCCAAAGCGGAAGTGGGCGGGTCAAGGCCCCCTTAAAGCCCCATGCCATGCCCAGGGTTGCCCTGGCAACTGTTGCTGGCCCCCAAAGCGGAAGTGGGCGGGTCCAGGCCCCCTTGAGCCCCCTGCCATACCCAGGGTTGCCCTGGCAACTGTTGCTGGCCCCCAAAGCGGAAGTGGGCGGGTCCAGGCCCCCTTAAAGCCCCCTGCCATGCCCATTGTTGCCCTGGCAACTGTTGCTGGCCCCCAAAGCGGAAGTGGGCGGGTCCAGGCCCCCTTAAGCCCCCTGCCATGCCCATTGTTGCCCTGGCAACTGTTGCTGGCCCCCAAAGCGGAAGTGGGCGGGTCCAGGCCCCCTTGAGCCCCCTGCCATGCCCAGGGTTGCCCTGGCAACTGTTGCTGGCCCCCAAAGCGGAAGTGGGCGGGTCCAGGCCCCCTTAAAGCCCCCTGCCATGCCCAGGGTTGCCCTGGCAACTGTTGCTGGCCCCCAAAGCGGAAGTGGGCGGGTCAAGGCCCCCTTAAAGCCCCCTGCCATGCCCAGGGTTGCCCTGGCAACTGTTGCTGGCCCCCAAAGCGGAAGTGGGCGGGTCCAGGCCCCCTTGAGCCCCCTGCCATGCCCAGGGTTGCCCTGGCAACTGTTGCTGGCCCCCAAAGCGGAAGTGGGCGGGTCCAGGCCCCCATTAAAGCCCCCTGCCATGCCCAGGGTTGCCCTGGCAACTGTTGCTGGCCCCCAAAGCGGAAGTGGGCGGGTCAAGGCCCCCTTAAAGCCCCCTGCCATGCCCAGGGTTGCCCTGGCAACTGTTGCTGGTCCCCAAAGCGGAAGTGGGCGGGTCCAGGCCCCCTTAAGCCCCCTGCCATGCCCAGGGTTGCCCTGGCACCTGTTGCTGGCCCCCAAAGCGGAAGTGGGCGGGTCCAGGACCCCTTGAGCCACCTGCCATGCCCAGGGTTGCCCTGGCAACTGTTGCTGGCCCCCAAAGCGGAAGTGGGCGGTTCCAGGCCCCCTTGAGCCCCCTGCCATGCCCAGGGTTGCCCTGGCAACTGTTGCTGGCCCCCAAAGCGGAAGTGGGCGGGTCCAGGCCCCCTTGAGCCCCCTGCCATGCCCAGGGTTGCCCTGGCAACTGTTGCTGGCCCCCAAAGCGGAAGTGGGCGGGTCAAGGCCCCCTTAAAGCCCCATGCCATGCCCAGGGTTGCCCTGGCAACTGTTGCTGGCCCCCAAAGCGGAAGTGGGCGGGTCCAGGCCCCCTTGAGCCCCCTGCCATACCCAGGGTTGCCCTGGCAACTGCTGCTGGCCCCCAAAGCGGAAGTGGGCGGGTCCAGGCCCCCTTAAAGCCCCCTGCCATGCCCATTGTTGCCCTGGCAACTGTTGCTGGCCCCCAAAGCGGAAGTGGGCGGGTCCAGGCCCCCTTAAGCCCCCTGCCATGCCCATTGTTGCCCTGGCAACTGTTGCTGGCCCCCAAAGCGGAAGTGGGCGGGTCCAGGCCCCCTTGAGCCCCCTGCCATGCCCAGGGTTGCCCTGGCAACTGTTGCTGGCCCCCAAAGCGGAAGTGGGCGGGTCCAGGCCCCCTTAAAGCCCCCTGCCATGCCCAGGGTTGCCCTGGCAACTGTTGCTGGCCCCCAAAGCGGAAGTGGGCGGGTCAAGGCCCCCTTAAAGCCCCCTGCCATGCCCAGGGTTGCCCTGGCAACTGTTGCTGGCCCCCAAAGCGGAAGTGGGCGGTTCCAGGCCCCCTTAAGCCCCCTGCCATGCCCAGGGTTGCCCTGGCAACTGTTGCTGGCCCCCAAAGCGGAAGTGGGCTGGTCCAGGCCCTCTTAAGCCCCCTGCCATGCCCATTGTTGCCCTGGCAACTGTTCCTGTCCCCCAAAGCGGAAGTGGGCGGGTCCAGGCCCCCTTGAGCCCCCTGCCATGCCCAGGGTTGCCCTGGCAACTGTTGCTGGCCCTCAAAGCGGAAGTGGGCGGGTCCAGGCCCCCTTAAAGCCCCCTGACATGCCCAGGGTTGCCCTGGCAACTGTTGCTGGCCCCCAAGGCGGAAGTGGGCGGGTCCAGGCCCCCTTGAGCCCCCTGCCATACCCAGGGTTGCCCTGGCAACTGTTGCTGGCCCCCAAAGCGGAAGTGGGCGGGTCCAGGCCCCCTTAAAGCCCCCTGCCATGCCCAGGGTTGCCCTGGCAACTGTTGCT
This sequence comes from Crinia signifera, assembly GCF_055691185.1. NCBI lineage: Eukaryota > Metazoa > Chordata > Amphibia > Anura > Myobatrachidae > Crinia > Crinia signifera. Next base: position 31,935 of record NW_028142557.1, read on the forward strand.
GGCCCCCAAAGCGGAAGTGGGCGGGTCCAGGCCCCCTTAAGCCCCCTGCCATGCCCATTGTTGCCCTGGCAACTGTTGCTGGCCCCAAAGCGGAAGTGGGCGGGTCCAGGCCCCCTTGAGCCCCCTGCCATGCCCAGGGTTGCCCTGGCAACTGTTGCTGGCCCCCAAAGCGGAAGTGGGCGGGTCCAGGCCCCCTTAAAGCCCCCTGCCATGCCCAGGGTTGCCCTGGCAACTGTTGCTGGCCCCCAAAGCGGAAGTGGGCGGGTCCAGGCCCCCTTGAGCCCCCTGCCATACCCAGGGTTGCCCTGGCAACTGTTGCTGGCCCCCAAAGCGGAAGTGGGCGGGTCCAGGCCCCCTTAAAGCCCCTGCCATGCCCAGGGTTGCCCTGGCAACTGTTGCTGGCCCCCAAAGCGGAAGTGGGCGGGTCCAGGCCCCCTTGAGCCCCCTGCCATACCCAGGGTTGCCCTGGCAACTGTTGCTGGCCCCCAAAGCGGAAGTGGGCGGGTCCAGGCCCCCTTAAAGCCCCCTGCCATGCCCAGGGTTGCCCTGGCAACTGTTGCTGGCCCCCAAAGCGGAAGTGGGCGGGTCCAGGCCCCCTTAAGCCCCCTGCCATGCCCATTGTTGCCCTGGCAACTGTTGCTGGCCCCCAAAGCGGAAGTGGGCGGGTCCAGGCCCCCTTGAGCCCCCTGCCATGCCCAGGGTTGCCCTGGCAACTGTTGCTGGCCCCTAAAGCGGAAGTGGGCGGGTCCAGGCCCCCTTAAAGCCCCCTGCCATGCCCAGGGTTGCCCTGGCAACTGTTGCTGGCCGCCAAAGCGGAAGTGGGAGGGTCCAGGCCCCCTTGAGCCCCCTGCCATACCCAGGGTTGCCCTGGCAACTGTTGCTGGCCCCCAAAGCGGAAGTGGGCGGGTCCAGGCCCCCTTAAAGCCCCCTGCCATGCCCAGGGTTTCCCTGGCAACTGTTGCTGGCCCCCAAAGCGGAAGTGGGCGGGTCCAGGCCCCCTTGAGCCCCCTGCCATGCCCAGGGTTGCCCTGGCAACTGTTGCTGGCCCCCAAAGCGGAAGTGGGCGGGTCCAGGCCCCCATTAAAGCCCCCTGCCATGCCCAGGGTTGCCCTGGCAACTGTTGCTGGCCCCCAAAGCGGAAGTGGGCGGGTCCAGGCCCCCTTGAGCCCCCTGCCATACCCAAGGTTGCCCTGGCAACTGTTGCTGGCCCCCAACGCAGAAGTGGGCGGGGTCCAGGCCCACTTAAGCCCCCTGCCATGCCCAGGGTTGCCCTGGCAACTGTTGCTGTCCCCCAAAGCGGAAGTATGCTGGTCCAGGCCCCCTTAAAGCCACCTGCCATGCCCAGGGTTGCCCTGGCAACTGTTGCTGGCCCCCAAAGCGGAAGTGGGCGGGTACAGGCCCCCTTGAGCCCCCTGCCATACCCAGGGTTGCCCTGGCAACTGTTGCTGGCCCCCAAAGCGGAAGTGGGCGGGTCAAGGCCCCCTTAAAGCCCCCTGCCATGCCCAGGGTTGCCCTGGCAACTGTTGCTGGCCGCCAAAGCGGAAGTGGGAGGGTCCAGGCCCCCTTGAGCCCCCTGCCATACCCAGGGTTGCCCTGGCAACTGTTGCTGGCCCCCAAAGCGGAAGTGGGCGGGTCCAGGCCCCCTTAAAGCCCCCTGCCATGCCCAGGGTTGCCCTGGCAACTGTTGCTGGCCCCCAAAGCGGAAGTGGGCGGGTCCAGGCCCCCATTAAAGCCCCCTGCCATGCCCAGGGTTGCCCTGGCAACTGTTGCTGGCCCCCAAAGCGGAAGTGGGCGGGTCCAGGCCCCCTTGAGCCCCCTGCCATACCCAAGGTTGCCCTGGCAACTGTTGCTGGCCCCCAACGCAGAAGTGGGCGGGTCCAGGCCCACTTGAGCCCCCTGCCATGCCCAGGGTTGCCCTGGCAACTGTTGCTGTCCCCCAAAGCGGAAGTATGCTGGTCCAGGCCCCCAAAAAGCCCCCTGCCATGCCCAGGGTTGCCCTGGCAACTGTTGCTGGCCCCCAAAGCGGAAGTGGGCGGGTCCAGGCCCCCTTAAGCCCCCTGCCATGCCCAGGGTTGCCCTGGCACCTGTTGCTGGCCCCCAAAGCGGAAGTGGGCGGGTCCAGGCCCCCTTAAAGCCCCCTGCCATGCCCATTGTTGCCCTGGCAACTGTTGCTGGCCCCCAAAGCGGAAGTGGGCGGGTCCAGGCCCCCTTAAGCCCCCTGCCATGCCCATTGTTGCCCTGGCAACTGTTGCTGGCCCCCAAAGCGGAAGTGGGCGGGTCCAGGCCCCCTTGAGCCCCCTGCCATGCCCAGGGTTGCCCTGGCAACTGTTGCTGGCCCCCAAAGCGGAAGTGGGCGGGTCCAGGCCCCCTTAAAGCCCCCTGCCATGCCCAGGGTTGCCCTGGCAACTGTTGCTGGCCCCCAAAGCGGAAGTGGGCGGGTCAAGGCCCCCTTAAAGCCCCCTGCCATGCCCAGGGTTGCCCTGGCAACTGTTGCTGGCCCCCAAAGCGGAAGTGGGCGGTTCCAGGCCCCCTTAAGCCCCCTGCCATGCCCAGGGTTGCCCTGGCAACTGTTGCTGGCCCCCAAAGCGGAAGTGGGCGGGTCCAGGCCCCCTTAAGCCCCCTGCCATGCCCATTGTTGCCCTGGCAACTGTTCCTGGCCCCCAAAGCGGAAGTGGGCGGGTCCAGGCCCCCTTGAGCCCACTGCCATGCCCAGGGTTGCCCTGGCAACTGTTGCTGGCCCCCAAAGCGGAAGTGGGCGGGTCCAGGCCCCCTTAAAGCACCCTGCCATGCCCAGGGTTGCCCTGGCAACTGTTGCTGGCCCCCAAAGCGGAAGTGGGCGGGTCCAGGCCCCCTTGAGCCCCCTGCCATACCCAGGGTTGCCCTGGCAACTGTTGCTGGCCCCCAAAGCGGAAGTGGGCGGGTCCAGGCCCCCTTAAAGCCCCCTGCCATGCCCAGGGTTGCCCTGGCAACTGTTGCTGGCCCCCAAAGCGGAAGTGGGCGGGTCCAGGCCCCCTTAAGCCCCCTGCCATGCCCATTGTTGCCCTGGCAACTGTTGCTGGCCCCAAAGCGGAAGTGGGCGGGTCCAGGCCCCCTTGAGCCCCCTGCCATGCCCAGGGTTGCCCTGGCAACTGTTGCTGGCCCCCAAAGCGTAAGTGGGCGGGTCCAGGCCCCCTTGAGCCCCCTGCCATGCCCAGGGTTGCCCTGGCAACTGTTGCTGGCCCCCAAAGCGGAAGTGGGCGGGTCCAGGCCCCCTTAAAGCCCCCTGCCATGCCCAGGGTTGCCCTGGCAACTGTTGCTGGCCTCCAAAGCGGAAGTGGGAGGGTCCAGGCCCCCTTGAGCCCCCTGCCATACCCAGGGTTGCCCTGGCAACTGTTGCTGGCCCCCAAAGCGGAAGTGGGCGGGTCCAGGCCCCCTTGAGCCCCCTGCCATGCCCAGGGTTGCCCTGGCAACTGTTGCTGGCCCCCAAAGCGGAAGTGGGCGGGTCCAGGCCCCCATTAAAGCCCCCTGCCATGCCCAGGGTTGCCCTGGCAACTGTTGCTGGCCCCCAAAGCGGAAGTGGGCGGGTCCAGGCCCCCTTGAGCCCCCTGCCATACCCAAGGTTGCCCTGGCAACTGTTGCTGGCCCCCAACGCAGAAGTGGGCGGGTCCAGGCCCACTTGAGCCCCCTGCCATGCCCAGGGTTGCCCTGGCAACTGTTGCTGTCCCCCAAAGCGGAAGTATGCTGGTCCAGGCCCCCTTAAAGCCACCTGCCATGCCCAGGGTTGCCCTGGCAACTGTTGCTGGCCCCCAAAGCGGAAGTGGGCGGGTACAGGCCCCCTTGAGCCCCCTGCCATACCCAGGGTTGCCCTGGCAACTGTTGCTGGCCCCCAAAGCGGAAGTGGGCGGGTCAAGGCCCCCTTAAAGCCCCCTGCCATGCCCAGGGTTGCCCTGGCAACTGTTGCTGGCCACCAAAGCGGAAGTGGGCGGGTCCAGGCCCCCTTAAAGCCCGCTGCCATGCCCAGGGTTGCCCTGGCAACTGTTGCTGGCCCCCAAAGCGGAAGTGGGCGGGTCCAGGCCCCCTTGAGCCCCCTGCCATACCCAGGGTTGCCCTGGCAACTGTTGCTGGCCCCCAAAGCGGAAGTGGGCGGGTCCAGGCCCCCTTAAAGCCCCCTGCCATGCCCAGGGTTGCCCTGGCAACTGTTGCTGGCCCCCAAAGCGGAAGTGGGCGGGTCCAGGCCCCCTTAAGCCCCCTGCCATGCCCATTGTTGCCCTGGCAACTGTTGCTGGCCCCAAAGCGGAAGTGGGCGGGTCCAGGCCCCCCTTGAGCCCCCTGCCATGCCCAGGGTTGCCCTGGCAACTGTTGCTGGCCCCCAAAGCGTAAGTGGGCGGGTCCAGGCCCCCTTGAGCCCCCTGCCATGCCCAGGGTTGCCCTGGCAACTGTTGCTGGCCCCCAAAGCGGAAGTGGGCGGGTCCAGGCCCCCTTAAAGCCCCCTGCCATGCCCAGGGTTGCCCTGGCAACTGTTGCTGGCCTCCAAAGCGGAAGTGGGAGGGTCCAGGCCCCCTTGAGCCCCCTGCCATACCCAGGGTTGCCCTGGCAACTGTTGCTGGCCCCCAAAGCGGAAGTGGGCGGGTCCAGGCCCCCTTAAAGCCCCCTGCCATGCCCAGGGTTGCCCTGGCAACTGTTGCTGGCCCCCAAAGCGGAAGTGGGCGGGTCCAGGCCCCCTTGAGCCCCCTGCCATGCCCAGGGTTGCCCTGGCAACTGTTGCTGGCCCCCAAAGCGGAAGTGGGCGGGTCCAGGCCCCCATTAAAGCCCCCTGCCATGCCCAGGGTTGCCCTGGCAACTGTTGCTGGCCCCCAAAGCGGAAGTGGGCGGGTCCAGGCCCCCTTGAGCCCCCTGCCATACCCAAGGTTGCCCTGGCAACTGTTGCTGGCCCCCAACGCAGAAGTGGGCGGGTCCAGGCCCACTTGAGCCCCCTGCCATGCCCAGGGTTGCCCTGGCAACTGTTGCTGTCCCCCAAAGCGGAAGTATGCTGGTCCAGGCCCCCTTAAAGCCACCTGCCATGCCCAGGGTTGCCCTGGCAACTGTTGCTGGCCCCCAAAGCGGAAGTGGGCGGGTACAGGCCCCCTTGAGCCCCCTGCCATACCCAGGGTTGCCCTGGCAACTGTTGCTGGCCCCCAAAGCGGAAGTGGGCGGGTCAAGGCCCCCTTAAAGCCCCCTGCCATGCCCAGGGTTGCCCTGGCAACTGTTGCTGGCCACCAAAGCGGAAGTGGGCGGGTCCAGGCCCCCTTAAAGCCCGCTGCCATGCCCAGGGTTGCCCTGGCAACTGTTGCTGGCCCCCAAAGCGGAAGTGAGCGGGTCCAGGCCCCCTTGAGCCCCCTGCCATGCCCAGGGTTGCCCTGGCAACTGTTGCTGGCCCCCAAAGCGGAAGTGGGCGGGTCCAGGCCCCATTAAGCCCCCTGCCATACCCAGGGTTGCTCTGGCAACTGTTGCTGGCCCCCAAAGCGGAAGTGAGCGGGTCCAGGCCCCCTTGAGCCCCCTGCCATGCCCAGGGTTGCCCTGGCAACTGTTGCTGGCCCCCAAAGCGGAAGTGGGCGGGTCCAGGCCCCATTAAGCCCCCTGCCATACCCAGGGTTGCCCTGGCAACTGTTGCTGGCCACCAAAGCGGAAGTGGGCGGGTCCAGGCCCCCTTAAAGCCCGCTGCCATGCCCAGGGTTGCCCTGGCAACTGTTTCTGGCCCCCAAAGCGGAAGTGGGCGGGTCCAGGCCCCCTTAAAGCCCCCTGCCATGCCCAGGGTTGCCCTGGCAACTGTTGCTGGCCCCCAAAGCGGAAGTGGGCGGGTCCAGGCCCCCTTGAGCCCCCTGCCATGCCCAGGGTTGCCCTGGCAACTGTTGCTGGCCCCCAAAGCGGAAGTGGGCGGGTCCAGGCCCCCTTAAAGCCCCCTGCCATGCCCATTGTTGCCCTGGCAACTGTTGCTGGCCCCCAAAGCGAAAGTGGGCGGGTCCAGGCCCCCTTGAGCCCCCTGCCATGCCCAGGGTTGCCCTGGCAACTGTTGCTGGCCCCCAAAGCGGAAGTGGGCGGGTCCAGGCCCCCTTAAAGCCCCCTGCCATGCCCAGGGTTGCCCTGGCAACTGTTGCTGGCCCCCAAAGCGGAAGTGGGCGGTTCCAGGCCCCCTTAAGCCCCCTGCCATGCCCAGGGTTGCCCTGGCAACTGTTGCTGGCCCCCAAAGCGGAAGTGGGCGGGTCCAGGCCCCCTTAAGCCCCCTGCCATGCCCATTGTTGCCCTGGCAACTGTTCCTGTCCCCCAAAGCGGAAGTGGGCGGGTCCAGGCCCCCTTGAGCCCCCTGCCATGCCCAGGGTTGCCCTGGCAACTGTTGCTGGCCCCCAAAGCGGAAGTGGGCGGGTCCAGGCCCCCTTAAAGCCCCCTGACATGCCCAGGGTTGCCCTGACAACTGTTGCTGGCCCCCAAGGCGGAAGTGGGCGGGTCCAGGCCCCCTTGAGCCCCCTGCCATACCCAGGGTTGCCCTGGCAACTGTTGCTGGCCCCCAAAGCGGAAGTGGGCTGGTCCAGGCCCCCTTAAAGCCCCCTGCCATGCCCAGGGTTGCCCTGGCAACTGTTGCTGGCCCCCAAAGCGGAAGTGGGCGGGTCCAGGCCCCCTTAAGCCCCCTGCCATGCCCATTGTTGCCCTGGCAACTGTTGCTGGCCCCAAAGCGGAAGTGGGCGGGTCCAGGCCCCCTTGAGCCCCCTGCCATGCCCAGGGTTGCCCTGGCAACTGTTGCTGGCCCCCAAAGCGGAAGTGGGCGGGTCCAGGCCCCCTTAAAGCCCCCTGCCATGCCCAGGGTTGCCCTGGCAACTGTTGCTGGCCCCCAAAGCGGAAGTGGGCGGGTCCAGGCCCCCTTGAGCCCCCTGCCATACCCAGGGTTGCCCTGGCAACTGTTGCTGGCCCCCAAAGCGGAAGTGGGCGGGTCCAGGCCCCCTTAAAGCCCCCTGCCATGCCCAGGGTTGCCCTGGCAACTGTTGCTGGCCCCCAAAGCGGAAGTGGGCGGGTCCAGGCCCCCTTAAGCCCCCTGCCATGCCCATTGTTGCCCTGGCAACTGTTGCTGGCCCCCAAAGCGGAAGTGGGCGGGTCCAGGCCCCCTTGAGCCCCCTGCCATGCCCAGGGTTGCCCTGGCAACTGTTGCTGGCCCCTAAAGCGGAAGTGGGCGTGTCCAGGCCCCCTTAAAGCCCCCTGCCATGCCCAGGGTTGCCCTGGCAACTGTTGCTGGCCGCCAAAGCGGAAGTGGGAGGGTCCAGGCCCCCTTGAGCCCCCTGCCATACCCAGGGTTGCCCTGGCAACTGTTGCTGGCCCCCAAAGCGGAAGTGGGCGGGTCCAGGCCCCCTTAAAGCCCCCTGCCATGCCCAGGGTTTCCCTGGCAACTGTTGCTGGCCCCCAAAGCGGAAGTGGGCGGGTCCAGGCCCCCTTGAGCCCCCTGCCATACCCAAGGTTGCCCTGGCAACTGTTGCTGGCCCCCAACGCAGAAGTGGGCGGGTCCAGGCCCACTTGAGCCCCCTGCCATGCCCAGGGTTGCCCTGGCAACTGTTGCTGTCCCCCAAAGCGGAAGTATGCTGGTCCAGGCCCCCTAAAAGCCCCCTGCCATGCCCAGGGTTGCCCTGGCAACTGTTGCTGGCCCCCAAAGCGGAAGTGGGCGGGTCCAGGCCCCCTTAAGCCCCCTGCCATGCCCAGGGTTGCCCTGGCACCTGTTGCTGGCCCCCAAAGCGGAAGTGGGCGGGTCCAGGCCCCCTTGAGCCACCTGCCATGCCCAGGGTTGCCCTGGCAACTGTTGCTGGCCCCCAAAGCGGAAGTGGGCGGTTCCAGGCCCCCTTGAGCCCCCTGCCATGCCCAGGGTTGCCATGGCAACTGTTGCTGGCCCCCAAAGCGGAAGTGGGCGGGTCCAGGCCCCCTTGAGCCCCCTGCCATGCCCAGGGTTGCCCTGGCAACTGTTGCTGGCCCCCAAAGCGGAAGTGGGCGGGTCAAGGCCCCCTTAAAGCCCCATGCCATGCCCAGGGTTGCCCTGGCAACTGTTGCTGGCCCCCAAAGCGGAAGTGGGCGGGTCCAGGCCCCCTTGAGCCCCCTGCCATACCCAGGGTTGCCCTGGCAACTGTTGCTGGCCCCCAAAGCGGAAGTGGGCGGGTCCAGGCCCCCTTAAAGCCCCCTGCCATGCCCATTGTTGCCCTGGCAACTGTTGCTGGCCCCCAAAGCGGAAGTGGGCGGGTCCAGGCCCCCTTGAGCCCCCTGCCATGCCCATTGTTGCCCTGGCAACTGTTGCTGGCCCCCAAAGCGGAAGTGGGCGGGTCCAGGCCCCCTTGAGCCCCCTGCCATGCCCAGGGTTGCCCTGGCAACTGTTGCTGGCCCCCAAAGCGGAAGTGGGCGGGTCCAGGCCCCCTTAAAGCCCCCTGCCATGCCCAGGGTTGCCCTGGCAACTGTTGCTGGCCCCCAAAGCGGAAGTGGGCGGGTCAAGGCCCCCTTAAAGCCCCCTGCCATGCCCAGGGTTGCCCTGGCAACTGTTGCTGGCCCCCAAAGCGGAAGTGGGCGGTTCCAGGCCCCCTTAAGCCCCCTGCCATGCCCAGGGTTGCCCTGGCAACTGTTGCTGGCCCCCAAAGCGGAAGTGGGCGGGTCCAGGCCCCCTTAAGCCCCCTGCCATGCCCATTGTTGCCCTGGCAACTGTTCCTGGCCCCCAAAGCGGAAGTGGGCGGGTCCAGGCCCCCTTGAGCCCCCTGCCATGCCCAGGGTTGCCCTGGCAACTGTTGCTGGCCCCCAAAGCGGAAGTGGGCGGGTCCAGGCCCCCTTAAAGCCCCCTGCCATGCCCAGGGTTGCCCTGGCAACTGTTGCTGGCCCCCAAAGCGGAAGTGGGCGGGTCCAGGCCCCCTTGAGCCCCCTGCCATACCCAGGGTTGCCCTGGCAACTGTTGCTGGCCCCCAAAGCGGAAGTGGGCGGGTCCAGGCCCCCTTAAGCCCCCTGCCATGCCCATTGTTGCCCTGGCAACTGTTGCTGGCCCCAAAGCGGAAGTGGGCGGGTCCAGGCCCCCTTGAGCCCCCTGCCATGCCCAGGGTTGCCCTGGCAACTGTTGCTGGCCCCCAAAGCGGAAGTGGGCGGGTCCAGGCCCCCTTGAGCCCCCTGCCATGCCCAGGGTTGCCCTGGCAACTGTTGCTGGCCCCCAAAGCGGAAGTGGGCGGGTCCAGGCCCCCTTAAAGCCCCCTGCCATGCCCAGGGTTGCCCTGGCAACTGTTGCTGGCCTCCAAAGCGGAAGTGGGAGGGTCCAGGCCCCCTTGAGCCCCCTGCCATACCCAGGGTTGCCCTGGCAACTGTTGCTGGCCCCCAAAGCGGAAGTGGGCGGGTCCAGGCCCCCTTAAAGCCCCCTGCCATGCCCAGGGTTGCCCTGGCAACTGTTGCTGGCCCCCAAAGCGGAAGTGGGCGGGTCCAGGCCCCCTTGAGCCCCCTGCCATGCCCAGGGTTGCCCTGGCAACTGTTGCTGGCCCCCAAAGCGGAAGTGGGCGGGTCCAGGCCCCCATTAAAGCCCCCTGCCATGCCCAGGGTTGCCCTGGCAACTGTTGCTGGCCCCCAAAGCGGAAGTGGGCGGGTCCAGGCCCCCTTGAGCCCCCTGCCATACCCAAGGTTGCCCTGGCAACTGTTGCTGGCCCCCAACGCAGAAGTGGGCGGGTCCAGGCCCACTTGAGCCCCCTGCCATGCCCAGGGTTGCCCTGGCAACTGTTGCTGTCCCCCAAAGCGGAAGTATGCTGGTCCAGGCCCCCTTAAAGCCACCTGCCATGCCCAGGGTTGCCCTGGCAAATGTTTCTGGCCCTCAAAGCGGAAGTGGGCGGGTACAGGCCCCCTTGAGCCCCCTGCCATACCCAGGGTTGCCCTGGCAACTGTTGCTGGCCCCCAAAGCGGAAGTGGGCGGGTCAAGGCCCCCTTAAAGCCCCCTGCCATGCCCAGGGTTGCCCTGGCAACTGTTGCTGGCCACCAAAGCGGAAGTGGGCGGGTCCAGGCCCCCTTGAGCCCCCTGCCATACCCAAGGTTGCCCTGGCAACTGTTGCTGGCCCCCAACGCAGAAGTGGGCGGGTCCAGGCCCACTTGAGCCCCCTGCCATGCCCAGGGTTGCCCTGGCAACTGTTGCTGTCCCCCAAAGCGGAAGTATGCTGGTCCAGGCCCCCTTAAAGCCACCTGCCATGCCCAGGGTTGCCCTGGCAACTGTTGCTGGCCCCCAAAGCGGAAGTGGGCGGGTACAGGCCCCCTTGAGCCCCCTGCCATACCCAGGGTTGCCCTGGCAACTGTTGCTGGCCCCCAAAGCGGAAGTGGGCGGGTCAAGGCCCCCTTAAAGCCCCCTGCCATGCCCAGGGTTGCCCTGGCAACTGTTGCTGGCCACCAAAGCGGAAGTGGGCGGGTCCAGGCCCCCTTAAAGCCCGCTGCCATGCCCAGGGTTGCCCTGGCAACTGTTGCTGGCCCCCAAAGCGGAAGTGAGCGGGTCCAGGCCCCCTTGAGCCCCCTGCCATGCCCAGGGTTGCCCTGGCAACTGTTGCTGGCCCCCAAAGCGGAAGTGGGCGGGTCCAGGCCCCATTAAGCCCCCTGCCATACCCAGGGTTGCCCTGGCAACTGTTGCTGGCCCCCAAAGCGGAAGTGGGCGGGTCCAGGCCCCCTTAAAGCCCGCTGCCATGCCCAGGGTTGCCCTGGCAACTGTTTCTGGCCCCCAAAGCGGAAGTGGGCGGGTCCAGGCCCCCTTAAAGCCCCCTGCCATGCCCAGGGTTGCCCTGGCAACTGTTGCTGGCCCCAAAAGCGGAAGTGGGCGGGTCCAGGCCCCCTTAAAGCCCCCTGCCATGCCCAGGGTTGCCCTGGCAACTGTTGCTGGCCCCCAAAGCGGAAGTGGGCGGGTCCAGGCCCCCTTGAGCCCCCTGCCATGCCCAGGGTTGCCCTGGCAACTGTTGCTGGCCCCCAAAGCGGAAGTGGGCGGGTCCAGGCCCCCTTAAAGCCCCCTGCCATGCCCATGGTTGCCCTGGCAACTGTTGCTGGCCCCCAAAGCGGAAGTGGGCGGGTCCAGGCCCCCTTAAGCCCCCTGCCATGCCCAGGGTTGCCCTGGCAACTGTTGCTGGCCCCCAAAGCGGAAGTGGGCGGGTCCAGGCCCCCTTAAAGCCCCCTGCCATGACCATGGTTGCCCTGGCAACTGTTGCTGGCCCCCAAAGCGGAAGTGGGCGGGTCCAGGCCCCCTTAAAGCCCCCTGCCATGCCCAGGGTTGCCCTGGCAACTGTTGCTGGCCCCCAAAGCGGAAGTGGGAGGGTCCAGGCCCCCTTGAGCCCCCTGCCATACCCAGGGTTGCCCTGGCAACTGTTGCTGGCCCCCAAAGCGGAAGTGGGCGGGTCCAGGCCCCCTTAAAGCCCCCTGCCATGCCCAGGGTTGCCCTGGCAACTGTTGCTGGCCCCCAAAGCGGAAGTGGGCGGGTCCAGGCCCCCTTAAGCCCCTGCCATGCCCAGGGTTGCCCTGGCAACTGTTGCTGGCCCCCAAAGCGGAAGTGGGCGGGTCCAGGCCCCCTTGAGCCCCCTGCCATGCCCAGGGTTGCCCTGGCAACTGTTGCTGGCCCCCAAAGCGGAAGTGGGCGGGTCCAGGCCCCCATTAAAGCCCCCTGCCATGCCCAGGGTTGCCCTGGCAACTGTTGCTGGCCCCCAAAGCGGAAGTGGGCGGGTCCAGGCCCCCTTAAGCCCCCTGCCATGCCCAGGGTTGCCCTGGCAACTGTTGCTGGCCCCCAAAGCGGAAGTGGGCGGGTCCAGGCCCCCTTGAGCCCCCTGCCATGCCCAGGGTTGCCCTGGCAACTGTTGCTGGCCCCCAAAGCGGAAGTGGGCGGGTCCAGGCCCCCTTGAGCCCCCTGCCATACCCAGGGTTGCCCTGGCAACTGTTGCTGGCCCCCAAAGCGGAAGTGGGCGGGTCCAGGCCCCCTTAAAGCCCCCTGCCATGCCCAGGGTTGCCCTGGCAACTGTTTCTGGCCCCCAAAGCGGAAGTGGGCGGGTCCAGGCCCCCTTAAGCCCCCTGCCATGCCCAGGGTTGCCCTGGCAACTGTTGCTGGCCCCCAAAGCGGAAGTGGGCGGGTCCAGGCCCCCTTGAGCCCCCTGCCATGCCCAGGGTTGCCCTGGCAACTGTTGCTGGCCCCCAAAGCGGAAGTGGGCGGGTCCAGGCCCCCTTAAAGCCCCCTGCCATGCCCAGGGTTGCCCTGGCAACTGTTGCTGGCCCCCAAAGCGGAAGTGGGCGGGTCCAGGCCCCCTTAAAGCCCCCTGCCATGCCCAGGGTTGCCCTGGCAACTGTTGCTGGCCCCCAAAGCGGAAGTGGGCGGGTCCAGGCCCCCTTAAAGCCCCCTGTCATGCCCAGGGTTGCCCTGGCACCTGTTGCTGGCCCCCAAAGCGGAAGTGGGCGGGTCCAGGCCCCCTTGAGCCCCCTGCCATGCCCAGGGTTGCCCTGGCAACTGTTGCTGGCCCCCAAAGCGGAAGTGGGCGGGTCCAGGCCCCCTTAAAGCCCCCTGCCATGCCCAGGGTTGCCCTGGCAACTGTTGCTGGCCCCCAAAGCGGAAGTGGGCGGGTCCAGGAACCCTTAAAGCCCCCTGCCATGCCCAGGGTTGCCCTGGCAACTGTTGCTGGCCCCCAAAGCGGAAGTGGGCGGGTCCAGGCCCCCTTAAAGCCCCCTGCCATGCCCAGGGTTGCCCTGGCAACTGTTGCTGGCCCCCAAAGCGGAAGTGAGCGGGTCCAGGCCCCCTTGAGCCCCCTGCCATGCCCAGGGTTGCCCTGGCAACTGTTGCTGGCCCCCAAAGCGGAAGTGGGCGGGTCCAGGCCCCCTTAAGCCCCCTGCCATACCCAGGGTTGCCCTGGCAACTGTTGCTGGCCCCCAAAGCGGAAGTGGGCGGGTCCAGGCCCCCTTAAAGCCCGCTGCCATGCCCAGGGTTGCCCTGGCAACTGTTTCTGGCCCCCAAAGCGGAAGTGGGCGGGTCCAGGCCCCCTTAAAGCCCCCTGCCATGCCCAGGGTTGCCCTGGCAACTGTTGCTGGCCCCAAAAGCGGAAGTGGGCGGGTCCAGGCCCCCTTAATGCCCCCTGCCATGCCCAGGGTTGCCCTGGCAACTGTTGCTGGCCCCCAAAGCGGAAGTGGGCGGGTCCAGGCCCCCTTGAGCCCCCTGCCATGCCCAGGGTTGCCCTGGCAACTGTTGCTGGCCCCCAAAGCGGAAGTGGGCGGGTCCAGGCCCCATTAAGCCCCCTGCCATACCCAGGGTTGCCCTGGCAACTGTTGCTGGCCACCAAAGCGGAAGTGGGCGGGTCCAGGCCCGCTTAAAGCCCGCTGCCATGCCCAGGGTTGCCCTGGCAACTGTTTCTGGCCCCCAAAGCGGAAGTGGGCGGGTCCAGGCCCCCTTAAAGCCCCCTGCCATGCCCAGGGTTGCCCTGGCAACTGTTGCTGGCCCCCAAAGCGGAAGTGGGCGGGTCCAGGCCCCCTTGAGCCCCCTGCCATGCCCAGGGTTGCCCTGGCAACTGTTGCTGGCCCCCAAAGCGGAAGTGGGCGGGTCCAGGCCCCCTTAAAGCCCCCTGCCATGCCCAGGGTTGCCCTGGCAACTGTTGCTGGCCGCCAAAGCGGAAGTGGGAGGGTCCAGGCCCCCTTGAGCCCCCTGCCATACCCAGGGTTGCCCTGGCAACTGTTGCTGGCCCCCAAAGCGGAAGTGGGCGGGTCCAGGCCCCCTTAAAGCCCCCTGCCATGCCCAGGGTTTCCCTGGCAACTGTTGCTGGCCCCCAAAGCGGAAGTGGGCGGGTCCAGGCCCCCTTGAGCCCCCTGCCATACCCAAGGTTGCCCTGGCAACTGTTGCTGGCCCCCAACGCAGAAGTGGGCGGGTCCAGGCCCACTTGAGCCCCCTGCCATGCCCAGGGTTGCCCTGGCAACTGTTGCTGTCCCCCAAAGCGGAAGTATGCTGGTCCAGGCCCCCTAAAAGCCCCCTGCCATGCCCAGGGTTGCCCTGGCAACTGTTGCTGGCCCCCAAAGCGGAAGTGGGCGGGTCCAGGCCCCCTTAAGCCCCCTGCCATGCCCAGGGTTGCCCTGGCACCTGTTGCTGGCCCCCAAAGCGGAAGTGGGCGGGTCCAGGCCCCCTTGAGCCACCTGCCATGCCCAGGGTTGCCCTGGCAACTGTTGCTGGCCCCCAAAGCGGAAGTGGGCGGTTCCAGGCCCCCTTGAGCCCCCTGCCATGCCCAGGGTTGCCATGGCAACTGTTGCTGGCCCCCAAAGCGGAAGTGGGCGGGTCCAGGCCCCCTTGAGCCCCCTGCCATGCCCAGGGTTGCCCTGGCAACTGTTGCTGGCCCCCAAAGCGGAAGTGGGCGGGTCAAGGCCCCCTTAAAGCCCCATGCCATGCCCAGGGTTGCCCTGGCAACTGTTGCTGGCCCCCAAAGCGGAAGTGGGCGGGTCCAGGCCCCCTTGAGCCCCCTGCCATACCCAGGGTTGCCCTGGCAACTGTTGCTGGCCCCCAAAGCGGAAGTGGGCGGGTCCAGGCCCCCTTAAAGCCCCCTGCCATGCCCATTGTTGCCCTGGCAACTGTTGCTGGCCCCCAAAGCGGAAGTGGGCGGGTCCAGGCCCCCTTGAGCCCCCTGCCATGCCCATTGTTGCCCTGGCAACTGTTGCTGGCCCCCAAAGCGGAAGTGGGCGGGTCCAGGCCCCCTTGAGCCCCCTGCCATGCCCAGGGTTGCCCTGGCAACTGTTGCTGGCCCCCAAAGCGGAAGTGGGCGGGTCCAGGCCCCCTTAAAGCCCCCTGCCATGCCCAGGGTTGCCCTGGCAACTGTTGCTGGCCCCCAAAGCGGAAGTGGGCGGGTCAAGGCCCCCTTAAAGCCCCCTGCCATGCCCAGGGTTGCCCTGGCAACTGTTGCTGGCCCCCAAAGCGGAAGTGGGCGGTTCCAGGCCCCCTTAAGCCCCCTGCCATGCCCAGGGTTGCCCTGGCAACTGTTGCTGGCCCCCAAAGCGGAAGTGGGCGGGTCCAGGCCCCCTTAAGCCCCCTGCCATGCCCATTGTTGCCCTGGCAACTGTTCCTGGCCCCCAAAGCGGAAGTGGGCGGGTCCAGGCCCCCTTGAGCCCCCTGCCATGCCCAGGGTTGCCCTGGCAACTGTTGCTGGCCCCCAAAGCGGAAGTGGGCGGGTCCAGGCCCCCTTAAAGCCCCCTGCCATGCCCAGGGTTGCCCTGGCAACTGTTGCTGGCCCCCAAAGCGGAAGTGGGCGGGTCCAGGCCCCCTTGAGCCCCCTGCCATACCCAGGGTTGCCCTGGCAACTGTTGCTGGCCCCCAAAGCGGAAGTGGGCGGGTCCAGGCCCCCTTAAGCCCCCTGCCATGCCCATTGTTGCCCTGGCAACTGTTGCTGGCCCCAAAGCGGAAGTGGGCGGGTCCAGGCCCCCTTGAGCCCCCTGCCATGCCCAGGGTTGCCCTGGCAACTGTTGCTGGCCCCCAAAGCGGAAGTGGGCGGGTCCAGGCCCCCTTGAGCCCCCTGCCATGCCCAGGGTTGCCCTGGCAACTGTTGCTGGCCCCCAAAGCGGAAGTGGGCGGGTCCAGGCCCCCTTAAAGCCCCCTGCCATGCCCAGGGTTGCCCTGGCAACTGTTGCTGGCCTCCAAAGCGGAAGTGGGAGGGTCCAGGCCCCCTTGAGCCCCCTGCCATACCCAGGGTTGCCCTGGCAACTGTTGCTGGCCCCCAAAGCGGAAGTGGGCGGGTCCAGGCCCCCTTAAAGCCCCCTGCCATGCCCAGGGTTGCCCTGGCAACTGTTGCTGGCCCCCAAAGCGGAAGTGGGCGGGTCCAGGCCCCCTTGAGCCCCCTGCCATGCCCAGGGTTGCCCTGGCAACTGTTGCTGGCCCCCAAAGCGGAAGTGGGCGGGTCCAGGCCCCCATTAAAGCCCCCTGCCATGCCCAGGGTTGCCCTGGCAACTGTTGCTGGCCCCCAAAGCGGAAGTGGGCGGGTCCAGGCCCCCTTGAGCCCCCTGCCATACCCAAGGTTGCCCTGGCAACTGTTGCTGGCCCCCAACGCAGAAGTGGGCGGGTCCAGGCCCACTTGAGCCCCCTGCCATGCCCAGGGTTGCCCTGGCAACTGTTGCTGTCCCCCAAAGCGGAAGTATGCTGGTCCAGGCCCCCTTAAAGCCACCTGCCATGCCCAGGGTTGCCCTGGCAAATGTTTCTGGCCCTCAAAGCGGAAGTGGGCGGGTACAGGCCCCCTTGAGCCCCCTGCCATACCCAGGGTTGCCCTGGCAACTGTTGCTGGCCCCCAAAGCGGAAGTGGGCGGGTCAAGGCCCCCTTAAAGCCCCCTGCCATGCCCAGGGTTGCCCTGGCAACTGTTGCTGGCCACCAAAGCGGAAGTGGGCGGGTCCAGGCCCCCTTGAGCCCCCTGCCATACCCAAGGTTGCCCTGGCAACTGTTGCTGGCCCCCAACGCAGAAGTGGGCGGGTCCAGGCCCACTTGAGCCCCCTGCCATGCCCAGGGTTGCCCTGGCAACTGTTGCTGTCCCCCAAAGCGGAAGTATGCTGGTCCAGGCCCCCTTAAAGCCACCTGCCATGCCCAGGGTTGCCCTGGCAACTGTTGCTGGCCCCCAAAGCGGAAGTGGGCGGGTACAGGCCCCCTTGAGCCCCCTGCCATACCCAGGGTTGCCCTGGCAACTGTTGCTGGCCCCCAAAGCGGAAGTGGGCGGGTCAAGGCCCCCTTAAAGCCCCCTGCCATGCCCAGGGTTGCCCTGGCAACTGTTGCTGGCCACCAAAGCGGAAGTGGGCGGGTCCAGGCCCCCTTAAAGCCCGCTGCCATGCCCAGGGTTGCCCTGGCAACTGTTGCTGGCCCCCAAAGCGGAAGTGAGCGGGTCCAGGCCCCCTTGAGCCCCCTGCCATGCCCAGGGTTGCCCTGGCAACTGTTGCTGGCCCCCAAAGCGGAAGTGGGCGGGTCCAGGCCCCATTAAGCCCCCTGCCATACCCAGGGTTGCCCTGGCAACTGTTGCTGGCCCCCAAAGCGGAAGTGGGCGGGTCCAGGCCCCCTTAAAGCCCGCTGCCATGCCCAGGGTTGCCCTGGCAACTGTTTCTGGCCCCCAAAGCGGAAGTGGGCGGGTCCAGGCCCCCTTAAAGCCCCCTGCCATGCCCAGGGTTGCCCTGGCAACTGTTGCTGGCCCCAAAAGCGGAAGTGGGCGGGTCCAGGCCCCCTTAAAGCCCCCTGCCATGCCCAGGGTTGCCCTGGCAACTGTTGCTGGCCCCCAAAGCGGAAGTGGGCGGGTCCAGGCCCCCTTGAGCCCCCTGCCATGCCCAGGGTTGCCCTGGCAACTGTTGCTGGCCCCCAAAGCGGAAGTGGGCGGGTCCAGGCCCCCTTAAAGCCCCCTGCCATGCCCATGGTTGCCCTGGCAACTGTTGCTGGCCCCCAAAGCGGAAGTGGGCGGGTCCAGGCCCCCTTAAGCCCCCTGCCATGCCCAGGGTTGCCCTGGCAACTGTTGCTGGCCCCCAAAGCGGAAGTGGGCGGGTCCAGGCCCCCTTAAAGCCCCCCTGCCATGACCATGGTTGCCCTGGCAACTGTTGCTGGCCCCCAAAGCGGAAGTGGGCGGGTCCAGGCCCCCTTAAAGCCCCCTGCCATGCCCAGGGTTGCCCTGGCAACTGTTGCTGGCCCCCAAAGCGGAAGTGGGAGGGTCCAGGCCCCCCTTGAGCCCCCTGCCATACCCAGGGTTGCCCTGGCAACTGTTGCTGGCCCCCAAAGCGGAAGTGGGCGGGTCCAGGCCCCCTTAAAGCCCCCTGCCATGCCCAGGGTTGCCCTGGCAACTGTTGCTGGCCCCCAAAGCGGAAGTGGGCGGGTCCAGGCCCCCTTAAGCCCCCTGCCATGCCCAGGGTTGCCCTGGCAACTGTTGCTGGCCCCCAAAGCGGAAGTGGGCGGGTCCAGGCCCCCTTGAGCCCCCTGCCATGCCCAGGGTTGCCCTGGCAACTGTTGCTGGCCCCCAAAGCGGAAGTGGGCGGGTCCAGGCCCCCATTAAAGCCCCCTGCCATGCCCAGGGTTGCCCTGGCAACTGTTGCTGGCCCCCAAAGCGGAAGTGGGCGGGTCCAGGCCCCCTTAAGCCCCCTGCCATGCCCAGGGTTGCCCTGGCAACTGTTGCTGGCCCCCAAAGCGGAAGTGGGCGGGTCCAGGCCCCCTTGAGCCCCCTGCCATGCCCAGGGTTGCCCTGGCAACTGTTGCTGGCCCCCAAAGCGGAAGTGGGCGGGTCCAGGCCCCCTTGAGCCCCCTGCCATACCCAGGGTTGCCCTGGCAACTGTTGCTGGCCCCCAAAGCGGAAGTGGGCGGGTCCAGGCCCCCTTAAAGCCCCCTGCCATGCCCAGGGTTGCCCTGGCAACTGTTTCTGGCCCCCAAAGCGGAAGTGGGCGGGTCCAGGCCCCCTTAAGCCCCCTGCCATGCCCAGGGTTGCCCTGGCAACTGTTGCTGGCCCCCAAAGCGGAAGTGGGCGGGTCCAGGCCCCCTTGAGCCCCCTGCCATGCCCAGGGTTGCCCTGGCAACTGTTGCTGGCCCCCAAAGCGGAAGTGGGCGGGTCCAGGCCCCCTTAAAGCCCCCTGCCATGCCCAGGGTTGCCCTGGCAACTGTTGCTGGCCCCCAAAGCGGAAGTGGGCGGGTCCAGGCCCCCTTAAAGCCCCCTGCCATGCCCAGGGTTGCCCTGGCAACTGTTGCTGGCCCCCAAAGCGGAAGTGGGCGGGTCCAGGCCCCCTTAAAGCCCCCTGTCATGCCCAGGGTTGCCCTGGCACCTGTTGCTGGCCCCCAAAGCGGAAGTGGGCGGGTCCAGGCCCCCTTGAGCCCCCTGCCATGCCCAGGGTTGCCCTGGCAACTGTTGCTGGCCCCCAAAGCGGAAGTGGGCGGGTCCAGGCCCCCTTAAAGCCCCCTGCCATGCCCAGGGTTGCCCTGGCAACTGTTGCTGGCCCCCAAAGCGGAAGTGGGCGGGTCCAGGAACCCTTAAAGCCCCCTGCCATGCCCAGGGTTGCCCTGGCAACTGTTGCTGGCCCCCAAAGCGGAAGTGGGCGGGTCCAGGCCCCCTTAAAGCCCCCTGCCATGCCCAGGGTTGCCCTGGCAACTGTTGCTGGCCCCCAAAGCGGAAGTGAGCGGGTCCAGGCCCCCTTGAGCCCCCTGCCATGCCCAGGGTTGCCCTGGCAACTGTTGCTGGCCCCCAAAGCGGAAGTGGGCGGGTCCAGGCCCCCTTAAGCCCCCTGCCATACCCAGGGTTGCCCTGGCAACTGTTGCTGGCCCCCAAAGCGGAAGTGGGCGGGTCCAGGCCCCCTTAAAGCCCGCTGCCATGCCCAGGGTTGCCCTGGCAACTGTTTCTGGCCCCCAAAGCGGAAGTGGGCGGGTCCAGGCCCCCTTAAAGCCCCCTGCCATGCCCAGGGTTGCCCTGGCAACTGTTGCTGGCCCCAAAAGCGGAAGTGGGCGGGTCCAGGCCCCCTTAATGCCCCCTGCCATGCCCAGGGTTGCCCTGGCAACTGTTGCTGGCCCCCAAAGCGGAAGTGGGCGGGTCCAGGCCCCCTTGAGCCCCCTGCCATGCCCAGGGTTGCCCTGGCAACTGTTGCTGGCCCCCAAAGCGGAAGTGGGCGGGTCCAGGCCCCATTAAGCCCCCTGCCATACCCAGGGTTGCCCTGGCAACTGTTGCTGGCCACCAAAGCGGAAGTGGGCGGGTCCAGGCCCGCTTAAAGCCCGCTGCCATGCCCAGGGTTGCCCTGGCAACTGTTTCTGGCCCCCAAAGCGGAAGTGGGCGGGTCCAGGCCCCCTTAAAGCCCCCTGCCATGCCCAGGGTTGCCCTGGCAACTGTTGCTGGCCCCCAAAGCGGAAGTGGGCGGGTCCAGGCA